>NC_009413.2:1171770-1219270 GCF_000002875.2 Leishmania infantum JPCM5 | reverse complement strand
TTGGAGAGGGTGTCGCTGTGCAAGGAATCAGTGGAGAAAAAAACCCTAACCCTAACCCTAACCCTAACCCTAACCCTAACCCTAACCCTCACCCTAACCCTAACCCTCACCCTAACCCTAACCCTAACCCTAACCCTAACCCTCACCCTCACCCTAACCCTAACCCTAACCCTAACCCTCACCCTAACCAGTACACCAGTACACCAGTACACCGTCACGCCCCCGTCCTGTTGGAGAGGGTGTCGCTGTGCAAGGAATCAGTGGAGAAAAAAACCCTAACCCTAACCCTCACCCTAACCCTAACCCTAACCCTAACCAGTACACCAGTACACCAGTACACCGTCACGCCCCCGTCCTGTTGGAGAGGGTGTCGCTGTGCAAGGAATCAGTGGAGAAAAAAACCCTAACCCTAACCCTCACCCTAACCCTAACCCTAACCCTAACCCTAACCCTAACCCTAACCCTAACCCTAACCCTAACCCTAACCCTAACCCTCACCCTAACCCTAACCCTAACCCTAACCAGTACACCAGTACACCGTCACGCCCCCGTCCTGTTGGAGACGGTGTTACTGTGCAAGGAATCAGTCGAGAGAAAAACCCTGTCCCTGGCCCCCGTGCACACGTACCCGTACCCTATTCATACAACAGCGGAGCAGCCTGCTTACAGAAACGCAAAGAGCTTCGAATACGGATAAATCTAGCAGCCACAAGATGGAGAGCAACTACCGCGGTGGTGCAGTAATGCTTACCATAATGCTCAACTCTGTCACAGGGACAAGGGTCACAAGCACTCGCAGCACGCACTTTGCGCATGGACTTGCTAAATGATGGTAGCAGCAACAGCAATGGAGACGATCGGGTTCAGCACGTGCCACCCACAGCCACCTCTCACACCCGCGAAGGGAAATCGGCAAACGAAACGCTTGGCGCACAAACGCTGCACAGATCTGCTGCTAATGGTGTACTTTCAGCGACTCGAAAGCGTCGAAATCCACCCCCCTAGAGAAGGCGTCTGCCCGATAGGGCCGCGCTCCGCGTGGAAGAAGGACGGTGCAGCGTGCACGTTGCACGGCGTATAGCTCATCGAAGGGGCATCCTCAGCGCGCAGCCGCCGGCATCGATGGCCTCTCTGTGCGCGCACGACTCTCACACACGTCGAGGCTCGGCCACGATGACTCGTGTGCCACCACGCACGAGGCTCGTTAGCTCTCAACATCGTGAAAAGGCCCAAAGGTGTCGGCGACTCACACACTGCCCAATGTCGGCCATGTGCTCCTCCTACAACATGATGATTGCATGCGCCTCTAGACGCGTCGAAGAGGGCGAATTCCCGCGCACCGAGATTCATCACCCACCTCAGGGACGCCGAGAGGTCCCACGTGCGCCGGCAAACCTCATGGCACCGCGAACGTATTATCAGCGCACGAACAAATGTGCCATTTGCGCGTACGTGTCATCATCGATATAGCGGCCTCAGTTGGATGGAGAAGATAGCTCAACGCGACCAGATCGCCGTATACTCGCAAAAGAGTGCAGAAAGAATCCAATAAAAAGCAGAGCCGTCGACAGACCTGACGGTTCTCGACTCGAACCTCTCCAGCGGCACAATCAGTGGCGGAGCCTAGGTGCTCACGGTCCGTTGACGGGATTTATTCGTCACAGTTGCCTGCAGATCATCAGCCTCTACCTGCTCTGCCCGAGGTCCTGCGCAGCCAGAGACAAGACAAGACTCCTGACGGCACAGATAGCGTGGCACTGTGTGCCGTGAATGGCGGAGAGAAGTCGACCTCTTCTAAGAGGCTTCAAAGTGAAAGCAGAGACGGGTCAGCGAAAAATACGCCCTTGGAAACACCGAACCTAAACGGTGTGGCAGACGTACGACTCTCAGAAAGTAGTACACGTGCGCCAGAGAGCCGCCATGCCCTCTGCGCAGGAGAAAGTGCGGCTCTGCGGCGCCTCTTGTTGGGCGGCTGAGGTCTTCAGAGAGAGACATAGTGAAGTTCGCGAAATTCTATCCTCCAGCTTTCATTTTTCCGGTTCTGTTCACTCTGGAGAGGTGTGGCGCGCGAAAAGAGAATAAAGGAGGGAAATCTTGCTGCAGCGCGGCATCCGGTGAGCCCTCACAATAGGACAGGGAATCGACACTGACCCGCACGAAGGGGAGCGTTAGGGGGGCTCGGGAAAGCGGCAGGTCCCGGGCGTTGAGAAGAACGGAAAAAGACGCAAAAAATGGCAAAAGTCGTGCACAAGACGGCGCATAAACGAATGCATTTTCAGCGACTTCTCACCACAACATACGTTGTGCACTGCACAACGTGCGCGTCTTGCTGTGCCTACAATCGAGCACGGGGTTGGGGGGGGGGGCGACCAGACGCACGCACTAGATACCCTCGAAGGGTTGACTGGTCAGCCCCTTACGTTGCCGTTACCCACGCGCGGTGCAGACACGGAAGCAGCATCCATCCATTGGCGTAGAGATGCACATCCATTTGTTGAGCGTACAGAGAGGCGGAAAGGGCCCCACATGTCTGCGCATGTGTTGGGGAAGGGGGTCAAAGAAGCACTCCAGTTTGTCAGCTAAAAAGGGACGCATTGACGGTCTTAGTAAAAAAAACAGCAGTAGGCAGCACCTTTAAAGTCGCTGCGGCGCATGCGTCGCACAGTGGGGATACTGTGTCGACGATGCTGCAGCACTCCAAAACAACAGCAACCTGCAAGTATCTCCAGAGTGACGAGTCCATGCGTTGCTCCAAAGACGCCGCCGTGTCGGGACGCCTCCTATTCCGACGGAAAAAGAGATGGCCACCTTTCGCACCGCTGCCGGAGAAGAAAAGCAGGAGGCGAGGTCCTAGCAAACCCTCACCACCGTCACCGTTGTGTCGCGGGCATCACATGCGCACTCCAGCCTGCGTTAGCATTAGGACTCGGCCCTCGACGACAGCTTCGCCACGCTGACGAGACGTTGACTGTCGAGTATCGCACGCGTCCTGATAGCTGGGGGTGCATCCCGCCAGATATTTGCTTCGTCGCGTGTTGTGATTCTACCTGCTTCTGAACAAGCGAGGAAACAGAAACGCTGCACACGCCGGCACGTCAACTACAACAAGAAAAATAGAAAGAGACGATTCCGATAAAGGGTAACAACCAAACAAAACAAACACGGAGCAAGGAGACAGTACAAACATTAGGGACCGAGTAAAGGGACAACAAGCGGTCGTCGAGGCACACGCATACAATAAAGGTAGGGGGTTACGGAAAAATAATTTATGTGCAAGAGGGGGGGTGAAAGAGGGCCTTGTTCTTGGAGACCTAGCCCTGCAGTACACAACAGAGGTATTAACCTCGCTGAGATGTCAGAAGACTGGCGCTGAAACCTCACACAAACAACAATTAGGTGGGTCCTCAGCATACCGCACGGCAACGGCGAGGTGAAGATGAACGTGAGACGTGCGAGCAGCCGCTCTTGTGCGCGGCAGCTTTTTTTCGCTCCCAGTCACAGTGCACATCTGCAACACACGTCAGGGTTTCACAAAGGAGTATCCGGTCACGTCGAAAGCACAGCACAAGCAAACGAATATGTGTCCTTGCGGGAGTGCTACTGACACTTTTAGCAAGAACAGGGCAGAACAAGGTACCCGGATAACCGTGCGCCTTGCTAGAGCCATGGGTGAGAACCCGTAGAGGGAAAAGAGATGAAAAAGGGGGAAAAACGCGCGCGTGCAGCATGAAATCATGTAAAGCAGACGCCGCGGCAAGACACTATTCGCCCGCAGTTACCGGGGAGAAGGTAAAAGACAAAAATGCACGCGAAAAAAGCTAAGAATAACCACCACTGAGCAAGGCATGTGTCACAGTCCGCCACTCTGGGCAAACGGCGGCTCTCCACATCACCGTCCACAAAATACGTTGCATTCGCGTACTGATCAATCGCGATCCTCCGGCATTCATGCGCATCCAGTGATCGGCCCTTTGGGGATCATGTGTGGCTTGCTCCCACCACCCATCGTCGGTGCATCGTCATGAGAGGCCGTTGCCGGATTTCGTCCGCGACGCGAGAGCCTTATCCAGACATAGTCGAAATGAACTTTGGCCGATATGTCGACGTCATCCAAGTGCTGCAGCGCGCTGTGATTCGCTTCGATCCTGCGTAAACTCGGCGAACCAGAGAGCGGTGCGAGACTTCGCAATTGGCGGCAGTGGCTGACATCAAGGAACACCAGACGCGGACACCGGTTAAGTCCGCTCACGTTCTCCAGTCCACTCCAGCAGGCATTTATGCTGTGCAGCCGCGGCGCGCCCGCCAACGGTGCGAGACTGGCTAACCGCGTGCAACGGTTGACGTGGAGGCGCTCGAGCTGGGGGCAGGTGTTCAGTCCATCAACGTTGTTGACGGCACTTTCAGATGCCTTGATGACGCGCAACCGTGGCGACCCGGACAGTGGCGCAAGACTCACCACCCCACGACAACCGGTAAAGTCAACGCACTCTAGTCTCGAGCACCGGTCCAGCCCGTCGACGCTCTGCAAGCCGGTCCAGGACGCATCGACAACTCTCAGCTGTGCCGCACCGGCCAACGGCAGGAGACTCGTCAGCCCCTTTGCGCATTGGAAGCTGACATGTTCGAGCTGCGGACAAGTGCCAAGCCCATCGATGAGGGTTACAGGGCAGCCGCGAGCGTTGAGAATCCGTAATCGTGGAGCACCGGCCAACGGTGCAAGACTCGTGAGTCGGCGTGAGTCAGTCAAGTTCACACTCTCCAGCTGTAGGCACCGGTTAAGGCCGTCGACGGTTTCGGTACCGCTCAGCATCGCGTTGATCACCCTCAGCCGCACAGCTCCGGTCAACGCTGTCAGGCTCCGTAGTTGCTTTAGCTCTGTGAAGTCGACAGTCTCGAGTTGTGGGCATAAGTGCAGCCCCTGGATATCCTCCACACCGCTCCACGCCGCGTTGATCGTTTTCAGCCGCGGTGAACCTGACAGCGGCGCGAGGCTCAATAGCTCGGCACAGCAGCTGAAATCCGCACTTTCCAGATGCGGACACGTATGCAGTCCATGAATGTCGCGCAAGGCGCAGCGCGTGGCAGAGAGAGTCCGCAGCCGCGGAGCCCCGGCAAGCGGTGCGAGACTTGTGAGTCGTTCGCATTCGATGAATCTCACGCTTTCCAGGCTCACACATTCGTCAAGGCCGTCAATATTCTCCACGTCGCTGTTCGAAACAGTAAGGTATCTCAGTTGCGCGGCACGTGCCAGTGGACCGAGGCTGCGCAAGTCACGACAGTACACGAGATTCACGTCCACGAGCGCTCGGCAGACCTCGAAGAAGGCGAGCTGCTCAAATTGTGCGCCGACAAGCGACAGGCTCTTCAAGCGACAGGCACACGCCAGCCGGTCCATGGAAAGCTGGGCTCCGTGCATGCCATTGATGGAAAGGTCCGTCAGCTGTGGAAGCTTCCAAATCAGCTGCAAAGTGGTGTTGCTGCAGCCGCCAACGTGTAGGGAACGCAAGTGAAGTGTCGGTGACGCCAGAGCTGTGCAGAGTGCATTGTCGATCTCGCCCGTAACTCGCGCATCGACTCGCTCAGGTTGCAGCGCGTACGGGTTCAGGGCGTAGTACTCCTTCAAGCCAAGTTCGACCGCTTCGACCCTGGACGAGACGTCCGCAGGGGCGGCAAGCAGCGTGTACATGGCAGAGGCGCCCTTGGCCTTCAAGGGGAGAGCGCTCTTCTTTAGCCACCAGCCGGAAAAGTAAAGCACCTGGCGCAAATCATAGGGTACTCGCCCGTACTCGACTGTGTGGAAAACGCGGTTCCCAGAGAGATCGACCGTCGGGTTGCTGTTGCCGATGGCGCCAAAGAGAAGCTCGCTATACAGACGCGCACTAGGCGACACCGCAGCCACGGCAAAGGAAGCTCTGCCGGACAGAGAGCACAGCGCCAGCGCCAGTGGATCGTACGCCAATGCGTCGAGAAGCTGGAGCCCTTTGTTGCCACTAATCCGGTACGTTTCAGTAGGGAGTAAACTTTGATGCGCACGCTGCACATCATCAGCAACGCGCTCCATCTCACGAGTGCTGGCAAAGCACGATGGGCACCGTGGGCAAACCGTGCAACACGAGCAAGTGTTTACAACTCGAGAAAACGCACAAGGATAGGGAGAGAGTGGCTTGAGAAGACGCAAAAGAAAGCGAGCAATAGATTCTTTTTTTGATGAGAAAGGCATAGAGAGAGAGACATATGTTGAGAAAAGCAGACAAGCGTTTTCACGCATGCTTAGAAGCCCACGACAGCCCGCATGTATCTGCCTCATCGCGGGCCCCCCTCGGCCGCTGTGTTGTTCAACTGCTTCCAGGAAGGCGAATTTTTTTTTGCCCACCCCCCCGCCCCCCTCCATCGACCCTCGTCCTCTGAAAGAGAGAGAGAGAGGACTCGTATCTCGTGCTGAAGCTTTACCTGTAGTCTTGGTGCTGAAATGAAGTAAAAGCGACCGCCGCAGTCGCGCATGAGTGGGAGCTGTGTGTCTGGAACCGAGGAAACTGTACGGTCCAAGAAGCAATTCCTGATGGTTTGTTGTTGCGCCATCGACCGATACGCGTCCTGTTCTACACCTCTCGATACGTGTAGTCGAGAAGGAAATGGGGAGCCGGAACACAAACGCTTCTGTACTAGAGACAATCGAAAGTCGTCAGTACAGCGCCAAAGGCACAAAAGAGAGCACGCAAGAGAAAAAAAGAGACTCGGAGCAAAGGGTGTCTCCGGTAACGGATTTGCGACGTCCTCCTACGCACCGGTGAAGGGTTCACGATATGCGGAGCACCTGCGGTGCCCGAGGAGGATCAGAGTGATCTTGTAAAGGAAGCGCCGCCAAAGCGATGCAAGCAACCGTCGACCACTACCGACGTGCGCGGCGAGACCAGAAAACACGCCACCCATTGTCACGACCTCTAAAGTGATTTCCAGTCCCTGCTAGCGCGTCATCGTTCCGAGTCAGACCTCCACGAGTGGGAGGAAGGCGCCAAATGTGTACAGAGGCAGCAACAACGGAAAGATCCGTCATGGAAGATCAGAAAAGGAAAAGCTGGCCGTACCCCGCACACATCTCGTAGAAGAGAAAAAATGATCCGGCAACTATTGCGTAGAAATACGGGGTAAAGGGAAAAAAAATTGTGATGGAGTCGAATCTCTGTAGCTGATTCCAACTCTTGTGATACTCCTGTGTGAATGAGAGCAGAGTCGATCAGGGTGACGGCACGCCTCGAAAGAGGCAAAGTCACACAAGCGTAGATGGTCCGCAGGCGCCCATACGCACAAAACAAAGCACCAGCCGGCTCTCTGTACCCCCCGCCGCTAAACGACAGCGCCTCCACGCATCAGGGCAACTCCAGAAACTCTCAACAGCACCGTCTGCTTTCCTTTCTTTTCCCCTTGTCTCCTCTTTGCCGAGAAACGACGGGAGAGGGGTATTTTTCAGGTACACATTACAGTAAGGGGAGAGAAAAGAGGCCTACACACACCGACCGAGACACACGGCTGGTCTCCAGAAAAAGAAGTGGAGGAAAAGGGCATTCAGCATGACCTCGGCATTCGACTGCTGATATACAGACGAGGGCCGGTGCACCGGTCGGAAGTGAAGAACCAAACAAAGAAATGTAAGCGACCGGGGAGAGGAGGCGAGAAAAAGAGCGAGCGCCACCAGCAGGGCGCGCGTACGGGGCATGCACACACACACGCACATACTGGACGAATCATTACACGCACGACACAGTCTTGGAGGAGGAGGGAAAAAAAAGAATCAGAGAAGCAGAAGGCAGAGGGTGGAGACGAGCGGCGGGCATTTGAGCAAAAACATACACGAGGAGAAGGGTAGTCAGATGACCAACGCGGGGAGATAGGTAGATGTCTCGGTCATGAGGTAGACGGACTTTGAACAGCATGTCGAAGCGGAGGCACACGAATTACCACCCCTCGATATGCAGGGTTCGTCGGGTGAAGGTAGCGTTCGTTTGCTGTCGTGGAGATTGGCACCCATACAGCGTTGCCGCGGTCTCCGGGGGGGGGGGGCAAATGGAGAACGGTCGCACGCTGACGGGGAGGTTTGTGCGAGAGTACCTGGCACCTCCGAGGCGCTAATGCCGGCGAGGGACTGTAGCGGTCCCAGCGCAGATTCGTCGCAGTCGCGTAGACACGCTACCTCCACCTCTGCGCTTCGCGCAAGATGAGAGGGGTCCGTCACAGCGCTGCAGCCGCGACAGTCCAGCACCTTCTGCGTGGTAGTGCGCGCATAGATGAGGGATGTCGCCTACCTTTGTCGCTTTCAAATTCATCGTTCACCGGGGCTGACAATGGCGCAGACGGTCGAGCCCCTCCCCTTTGCGGAAGAAGCGCACGATAACGAACGCAAAACGTAGCTGATGCAGCTGAGAAACACGATGCTTCTCACTTGATGTCCAGGCGAGATCGGCGAGAGTGAGTCGCGGGGAGTCGCCAAGCAGAAAGAAATCTACCACCTGTTCGCAGATGGGGAAGTCGGCCATCTCCATTCACCTGCTGGTGAAGCGTGTATACACGGCGCCGTCAATGATGAAATTCAAATAAAAAGACTTCTCGCAGGCGCGCCGAACCGAGCAGAAGTCGAATCCGTCTTACCACCGTCTCAGTGGCGAAGGTGCACCGCCACCAGAGCCTGTCTCGTGTAGAGAATGGAGGCGCCCTCAAAGACTGCCATGAGCAGCCAAACGGCTCTATCCACTGTCGATGGACTCTTCACCCAGCGGTAGCTACAAAGGTGGACAACCTCCAGAACCGGGCCTCCACGAACAGTGGAGAGATCCCGGGCACCGCTATGACCGGCACGGAATAGCGTCAGCTGCACCGCTGCAGTGCAGCCGGGGATTTTGCCAGGCTTGTCGCGTCTCCCCTTCTACAGTCCCCACCCCCACCCGACCCCTTCCCCGAACACCTTTCTTGCAGGCAGAAAGCGTGCCTCCGGCAACTGGCAGTTGTGTGACGAATGCCGAGGAGATGCGGCGGCTGCGCGGCGGAAAACCAGCGCATCACTCTCGTCTAACGGGCCTCAATGTACGTGATAGTGAGAAATGGCATGTGCCGCTGGTTCTCGCGGCCTGCCAAATAGACACGGTCGCTACACAGAAACACCTCCCGATACTCGGGCAAGCTGCGTCCTCACGCGGGCCGGCGAAGTGGTCTGGCCCTTCGCGGAAGCTGGTAGCTGCTCTTATACCTCCAAGATGTGTCTCATTCAAAACTCCAAAAGAGCAAGGGGAACCTGCGACCGAGCGGGGCAGGTCTTCTCCAACGTCGCGGAAGGGATGGGAGAGGCGCCTCACAGCTTCCATCGCCGCCTGCGGAGGCTCGCACAACACAACTTCGGAATACTGCACGGTATCCTTGACGCGCATCGGGGCACCTTACCGCACAGGACCGCGAATCAGCCCTGGTGCCGGCGGTTGCAAAGTCGTGGAGTTCCACAGCCTTGTCCACGGGTGTCGTGGTGTCCGCAACAAAATGCCACGTTCACATGCGCATGCTGAACGTTCATGGTCCGTGCGGTGGCGCACGAACGCTGAATCTGGCGTCCGAATCTTGTCTCAAGCGTTTTGAACGAAGGAAGGGGAGAACAAGAGGAGCAAAGGCGCGGCGAGACGCATTGCCGGCACCGAAGACACACACACGCGTATGAGGGCATAATGGAGAAGACACCGAACAAGAAGAAGGCCCATGTGATGCGGGCACACTGAAATGCACAGAAACTATCACGCATCGCTCGGGAGGAAGAGAGGGCGAACAAAGAATATCGACAAAAACGCAAGCGGAACAAGCGAACAGAGGTATGGAGGACGTCTATTCGCAAAAGATGCATGACAGAGCGTACCGCATCTTCTGCTTAGAAACAGATGGCGCGGATAGAGAATGAGTGGCTCGCACTAAGACACGAAACGTAGGGGAAGTGAAAAACAGCTTGGAAAACGGTAGAAGAGGAGAACGAGTTCTCGGAAGGGGACACAAGGAGCGGAATGGGAGGGGGTAGGGCGACTGAAGGGCAGCACATCACCAGAGAGACCAGCACCCCTGCACGCCACAAAGATGCATGGCGGGCTCTCCTTCTCTTCGTCTTTCTTCTGTTCACTTCTTTAGACAGTACAGTTCGGGTGCGTGAAGGAGGAAGGTGGACAAACTTGAAGGCCATACAACGGAGATTGGTTTGCTATATTGCGCGCACCAACCGGTGCCTGCTACTACTAATGGGAGATTCTCTAACTATTCTTGATGTACACGTTGGGGAAGGCATATACGGAACTATCCTCACATTTCGCCGTCTTCTACTCCGGCGCTCAAACAGAATCCTGGTGACTGGAGTACTCCTGGCAAGCCTTTAGTAGGTAGCCGTAAGCCTTATGCGACATGGTGGACAAAATTGTTTTCTGTGCCCACCGCGGCAGCAGCGCTGGTATGCCAACATTGTTTGCAGAGCTCATGATGAGAAGGGTGCCCGGTGACGACGCTGCGCCATCCAACACGCGCTGCTGTGTATCCTTCCATACATCGTAAACGAGCTTAGTGCTCGTCACGTCGATCATGCTTCCCATGGTGCACAGCGAGCGAAGCTGGTCTGAATTGCGAAACAGCTGCGCCTCTGCATCGGCAATCGGGACAAGCAGGATATGTTGGAAGTTCATGTCTACCTCTTCACATGGCACAGCCTCGCGATTTGCCTGAAGCCATGCACGAAGCGGTGGCGCAGCTGTTGAAGCCGCCTCACGCGTGCGTTTGGACCCGCTAAAGAGAACGTCGTACATTTTACTAGCAGTAGCAGCGCCCGTGGACGTGACTGCAGCGCCTTCGCCGAAGTAGTACTCGTAGGTTAGACGCTCGTACTGAAACAGCCGGTCCGCCAGGCCGAAGCGGCGCAGCAACGGACCACCGACGCGGTGTGTGAACCAGCCATGGTCGTCGAGCACGACGCCCGCCACATCTGGGACAAGGGTGCACACATCGCCAGAGCAGCAGGGGCGCACGTTCGCCACGGCGGCGAAGGGGCGCTGCAACGCATCGACTTCGGCCAGTGTAGAAGGGCATTTTCCAGAGAACTGCTCAAAATTGGTGTAGTTACAGTCCCACCCGCGCCGCAGCGTCACATTCGTGAGATGCTCGTACACGGTTTTACTCGCAACCCCGGGGAAGAATCCAACGATGCGTATGACAGGTGACTTCTCACCGCTCGAAGCCGCGTATTCGGCGCGCAGTCGAAGAATCTGCAGCTGCACTGTGTTTGCCTGGTAGCCATGGCGAAAGTCATCGCATTCAATCTCCCACGGAATGGTCTGATCCTGAAGTCGCATGCTGGCAACAGCGTCGGCCGTGCCGGCGTCCGGTCCCTCGACGACGGAAGAAGTTAACGCTGAGGCTCGCTGCGCATAGTGGGCGGAGGCAAGGGCACTCCCGACGACCGCACTCGCGGTCGCCCGAAAAAGTGCATAGAGAGGCGGCATTACTCCTTGGTTTCCTCATGGAAAGGCTCGAAAAAACGTTTTACTCGGCGAACGTTGCCCAACAGACTCCCCGGCAAGAGTGAAGTGGATGTGTGACGAGGACACCTTCAAAGTGAGAGAAACGGAGGGGGAGAACGTGAGCAGCGCAACAATGACAGCAAAAAAAAAGGTGAGCCGTTCGGGACACCGACTACGGGATAGAACCGGCCCAATGAAAATTCCACCATCTCATCAACATGACGCACGGCGCCTCCGTTAAGCAGGCTTCTTCACCTTCCATGCCCCTCCCCCCCCCCTTCGCCTTCCTGGCCGCCTGTGACCCTATCAAGCAGAGGTGAGAATGACAACACGATGCGCCACCCGCTATCCAGCAGGCGCGAGGAAGACGGAGAGGAAGAAAAAGCATTCGCCGTCTGCTGTCTGCACTGCGTGTGTCTGAGAAGCGTGCCGTAGACATGGCTTCGCAGAGAAGCACAGGCACGCACCACAAACGGTGCACAAGGATCACAGATGTGCCCTCTCACCGTCTGGCTTTTTCTTTTTATATGTATACGCGCATGAGAATCCCTCACTAGCAAATGAAAAAAAAATATATATATATAAAATAAAATGCAAAGGATACAAACATGCTGGCACGGGTTTACGCCTTGGATTGGCCGAATTTGCGGATCTGAACCTGGAAGGCCAGGGAGTCAGCGAACTTGTGGCCCTTGCGGGTCAGGCGCTGACCAGCCTGCGCACCAGGCTCCACGAGGCCGAGCTTCGTCAGCGACTTGCAGGCCCAGTGGAGGGGACCGGTAGAGGAGGTCACGGTGTGCTCGGGGCGGCTGCCGTAGTTCTTCTTGTTGCCGAAGCGCTTGCTTAGGCCACCGTAACCCACGCCAGGGCGCAGGTAGATGGCGCGCAGGACGGCGGCGCAGCGGATGTAGTACCAGTCCGGGTTCTGCGGCGCGCGCTCGCGGCCGTGGGAGCTCTTCATGATCTCGGTGCAGTTCGGCACAAAGATCTTGCCCTCCTGTTTGAAATGGCGCGCCGCCGTCTTGATCCAGCGCCAGGCGCTGACGTCCTTCAGGGTCGCGCCCTTCCTCTTGCCGATGCGGTGGATCTTGTTCCTCGGTGCAGTCATGTTTGGATGCAATGCTGCCGTGCGTGCATGCTTTTCGAGGACGGTGAAATGAACGTATTTGGCGATGTGCGAGAAGAAGGAGTGCGTCACCGAGGTCGGAGAGTTTAGGGAGCGAGTACGTGCGAAAGAAATGGGCGTCGTCGTGCAGATGCAGTCAGAACAAAAAAGAAAAGGAAAGGAAGCACATCACGTGGAGAGAGGTACGAATGGCAGCAACATGAGCGCCAGTCCGTGCAAGAGGAAAGGAGAGGGCGGCGGGGCACACTTCCCCATGAGAACACGCGCCTCTACGCACGACATCGCCGTTGAGACACACAGAACGCGGGAAGCACTCCCACACGGAGTGGCGCGGATACGCCTTGCATGACGCACAAGTGGTCCGAGGCGTCGACCGGCGATTAGAGCATGCAGACACCGCAAAAATCCTTTTCGTCGGCTACTTGCTGTTGATTTCAGTGTATCTTTCCGCGTGACACGCGACAGCAGGCGCCGCTGGTAGAGGTCACTCCCTATACTATATCGCGCATAATCTTGGAGACAATGTCATCGCGCTCCACCTCGCCTTTGCCCTCGTTGAACTCACGCGCGAAATCGTCGATGGAGTGAAAAAGCGCCTCGATCGCGTCCCGGTCGCTCTGACAGAGGGCGCCCGTCTCTTCGTCCACGGAGGAGGTCTCGAACGCAGAAAAAGGCGCGGCGCCGCGGGCAGCGGCAGAGGTGGGCATGGCGTGCCCGTTAGCGTCATCGTGATGGTCCTCGGAGAGGAGTCCGTAGCGGCGCCGCAAAACGGATAGCTCAATGAGCAGCAGGCGACGAAAGGCGCTGTAACCGTCGTCAGACAAACCTCTCTCAGGGTCGGACGTCGCTGGTTTTGCCATTGTTCGCATCGCTTCTGCGTTTCATGACGTTGGCGGCGCACAAACGTAAAGAGGAGGAGCCCACCAGCGGACGAAGAGAGGCTCAGCATAGAGAAGGGACACGCTGACATTAGACGCGACGTACGCAGCTAAACCACTGTCGAGGTGGAAAGGAGAGAGAGCAACCGGGTACGCCATGAGTGGAGAGCCAAGCAAGAAAACTGCTTGGCAGTCGTATTTGCTTGGGTACAAGTAAATACGCGAGGTGGACTTTTGAACCTTCTCGAAGTCCATTCCTTGCCTCTCCCACAGCGTTGATGAACACCTTTATTCGTTGATTATGTTCATTTGTTGTTGTTTTTTCTGAAACACGGCAGAGCGTAGTTGCAGAGCACCAGAGCGGAACAGAATGAAGCAGGAAGAAGAGCACAAACACAACAAAAAAGGATCAACGGGTGTCGTCGCTGATGAAAATACTATCGTTGGGGTAGCACCTGGAGAAAACGTCCAGTGGCGCAGTCGTGCATAGGGCGTGGATGAGAAAGAGAGGATTCCCAAGGGCGTCGAACACGTCGACACCAATGGCGCCGTCAAGGGGAGCAAACCCGCAGCTCGCGTAGTCCTGCGCGGTACCCCATACACTGCACCAGCACCCGCTTTGCTGGCACTCCAATCGCAGGCGCGACTCCACACACGCGTCGAAGGCACGTCGAGTTTGCACGTTAATGGGCGAAAATACGCGTAAAAACGATATGCACGATTTCAAGGAGAGCCCGAGATGTGGTTGCATTCGAAACTCGCCCAGGTTGGCGTAACGCGCCGTCGTCGCCGCCCCGCAACTGAGCTCTACAAACATGTTCGGGTTTTCATACACTTCGCAGACATGCGCCAAGTTCGTAGGCGGGCAGCCCGTAGAGAACCCAGCAAGAGCGTTCCGAAAGTGGCTTTCTAACTGCAGTTGCGTTACCCAGAATGGAGAGGTGTACGAGTTCCTCCGCGTAAGTTGAGTCAGTCGCTCCACTTCTTCTTCAACCTCGGTCAGACATGTCCCGCTACACGAGAGAAAGTCGGAGAGGTCGACGTGCCACTTCACATCGCCATAGTTTCGAGAAACCATCCTTAGTCGCCTCCCATGCGTCATGATCACCTGAGCCTCCGCGATCGGCGTAGAGGCATTTAAGTGCAGAGTATGGCGAAAGGGAAATAGAGCCGGGTTATCGCAACTCCCAGAGAGTTGGCCGCCTACCTGAAGCCTCTGGGCTGACGTGGTCAGCAGCTTAGGGGTGCTCTCTGTACCCCTTGTTTCTGCAAGAAGGCGAGAAAGCCACCACGGGCAAGACCGCCCTATAACATCCTTCACCATACCAATGCTGGCATTGGAGTTGGACATGAATAGTGCACGTAGATTGGCGCGTTCACGCCCTCTGCAGTAGATCTAGTGCTTTCATCGTCAGTGAGCGAGCGAGCGATTCACGAGGAGGAGCGAGGAAGCAGCGCGAGAAAGCAAACAGAATAGGGAGGGCGTGCAAAAGAATTTGTGCGCCGACGCGAGGCAGGAAAGAGGGCCGGCTGCGTTAGCGGGGTGGTGCTCCAAGCTGAGAAACACGAAGCCCAACTGAGCATGTCATGTGCACGTGTCGGTGATCTTTCAAGCTCTCGACACGTCCACAAGCGAAAAGGTCACGTCGCCGTACTCGCCTCGCGTGAACACGGCAATATGTTGTTTCACCCTGCTCGCCTTTCGCAGCGTCTTTGCTGCATGAGGGTCGTTAAGGATGACGAAAGGAAGCCTTCCGGCAAGCGGCCAGTGGGGCGCCCTTCCACTCACTATCATCATCACCACCCTCTCGCCCTGAGTGAGAGAAGGGTTTGAGTACTCATGACCTCTCCACGACGACAAAGTACAAGGGGTGTGCGTGTTGCTACGTTTCTTTTCGTTCAAGGACCTCCATCTCTCACGTTAGACGAGGCGACTATATATATATATATATATGCATATCAATGGAAAGACAAAACAAGAGAAGCTCTGCGGTTACTGCAAAGGCAACAACAAACACAACGGAATGGCGTACAGAACTGCGAAAAAGAAAAGGTAAAACAGATAACAAACGATTTCTCGTGATGCATCTTTTTTTCTCTCGTTTCTTTTTCGTTCACTGCGAAAAAGAAACTCTTCGTTATTGACCGTTTTTTTTTCTGTTCCGTTGCCCTCTTTGAGGAAGAAGAGCAGGAAGCAAAATGAGTGCAGATCTCATCGTTTTGTCTGGACTCTTTTTCGCGTGGCTTCCTGGCGAAAGAGTGAGGCAGGACGTTACCTTGTCTTTCTTATTTCTTGGCACGCGGCGTGATCAAAGTATTTCAAAAGAAAAGGGAGCACAGCAACACAAGAGAAAAACGAAAACGAAGAAAACAAACGGAACGAAAAGAGAACCGAAGAGCATGAATGAAAGGAAGAAAGGGCAGAGGACAAGTCAATGACTATTGTCTGCACTTCAAAGCAATAGCCTAACGACGCAAGGAAAGGATGACTCCTGTACTCAAGACCTGACGTGGTTTTTTCGTCTTAAACGGTATTTCTTCGTTTGTTTTTTCGTGTGTGTGCTCGCTAAACGGACTCTACCGCGTTTGCTTTGTGGAATGCGTGCATGCTTCTTTTTTTTTATCGTTTGCATGTTTGCTTCTTTTCTTCAGTCACTGTCGGGCAATCTTCGGCGCCGCCCTCACACAAGGTGGCACGCTATGTCTCCTCTGCTCGCCAGTGCACAACACCGTCGTCGCGATCGCGCTCTGTGTTGGAGCCAAGGAGGAGGAAGCGTGAAGAGGAGAGGAGCAAGATATCGATTTGAGTTCGAAACCAACGCCGACACTTTGGCGTGGGGCCTAGTTTCTCCCTTCACTCTGCCTGCGTGGATGCCCACGATGCTGCGCGAGCGGCGCGAAGACTGCAGATACGAGCAAGACCAAAGCAGTTTCTTTACGAAGTGAACTCTTGTGTGTTAACGTGTGTGTGTGTGTGTATGTTTCGTTGTGGACTCTGGAGAAGTCCCTTTAGTTTGTTTGCTTGAAGAGAGAGATTACGCGAAGAACGGGGGGAATGTGCGTTCGTTTCAGGAAAGTGTAATCACTCACGCAAAAACGAGCTGTCACCAGACCACCGCTAAGCTACAGCAAAAAGGGGGAGAAAAGGGGCCATGCCACAGAAACGATGTCCGCCATCCCGTTTTCTTACATCACTTCCGCCATCAAAACACACCCCTAGCACTGGAACATAGATGCGAGCGTACAAACATCAGCAAACCCATACTCACACGGAGACGTCTCGATGAAACTGTGGGCGCCTGATAATGCACAGGCACGTACAACGCACGGAACATTGACCAACAACCAGGAGCGGACGCGTGATCCAGAGTTGCAAGAAAGAGGGCAGGAAAAGAAGGTGAAAATGCGCCGAGATTATCCACACATAGTCGACCGTTGCATGTCAAGAGGGAAAAAAGTGCTTTCTGGTTTGTTTGCTTGTTGCTTGTGTTGCTGCGTTGATAGCGATGTCTATGTTTTCTTTTGTTCGGGGGGGAAGGAGGAGGATGCAGCTTCAACGAAACGTTAAGGAGGACAAGGATCGCACAGGAAAAAAAAAACGATGGAAACGCCGGAGAAAACAGAGAAAACGCAATTTACAAAACAGAGCGATTCACAAGACGATAATCGCAGGAAAATGCATGGAGATGCATCCACGAGCGCAAGCGCGCAATCATGCATACACACAGATGCAGCTAATCCACAAACAAAAAAAAGGAGCAAAGCGTGACAAGCTCCGTAACTATTAATCTTCACAGGAGAAAGGAAAAGAGATGACGTCAATGAATCGTATATAAGCCTTTTTCCGTGCCGACGCCTTCTGTATCCCTTGTGCATATGTATTCCCGCGTGAGGACCGAACGGCGTTTCGCCTTCAACCATGTAAAGTTAAACACACAAGCAAGAGGGAAGAAAGTAGGTCGGGGTGGGGTGGGGGGGGGGGTAAAGAAGTCGACCACGTAAAAGAAAGAGAAACAAAGAGAGAGAAGTACACATATGCAAACACACACACAGACAAGGAAAAAAAAAGACACGTATGAATGGGGAATGTTGAGGTCTAGTGTAAGAAAAAAGAGGATGAACACCGTACCTTTACCTCCGCTCTCTTTGCATGAGCGACATACGTGAATCACACTTTGGTCGTTGTGCCGCCGTCAACCCAGCACGACGCTCCACAAAAGAACAAAGCTCACCATCGTTGTGGGGGACACCTCTAAGCTATGGAACATGCAAAAAGAGAGTGTTTCCTTCTTTGTGTGTTTTCCTGTGCGGTTCTCGTCACAAGGTTCACGGTGCAAGAGCCATAGACACACACATACCTACACAAGCACGGAAACGACTAGGGGGGAAGAGAACGGAAAAGAGGGAAAACACCAAAGCAAAAAAAAAAACGGAAAAACAACCTCACACAACCGCAGTACGTTAGGGAGGACGACGAGAGAGGGAAAGGAAATGTTTATCTGGGTCTGAGAAAAAAATGGGAACGAGCACAAGACGACGTTCATCAGAGAAGTGGGGAGGAACGAAAACGGGAAACAGACAGGAGACACATAGAGACACATGCATGGGCAGACAGAGAGACGAGCAACCACAAAAAAAAAACACCAAAAAAAAAACATACTTTAAAAAACCGAAATTTGGATGTCACTCATGCACAACGAAGACACACAAGCCGTAAAAAACCTCGCCTACCTTCCTGTTTTGCTCCGATGATATCTCAAAGCAGTAAAGAGAAAAAGAGAGAGAAAAGAGAATGAGCCAAAATACAGCAACGGGCAAGCACAAGGCAAAAAAAAAAGAAAACGGATGGAGGAGAGAAAGCGAAAACAAAACCTATAAAAGCGAGCAACGGGGATCCGTCAACGCACAGAAACGAAAAAAGGAGAGGGGCAGACCAAACCAGGAGAGGAAGAAAAACAGTGGGAAAAGGAATCAAGGAGAGAAGCTGAAATAGGAGGAGAAACAGCAACCAAAGAGAAAAGACGCGGACGCGCGCGCGCGCCGAAACAGACGCAAACGGTGTGCGAAGAGGGAAGTCTGCCAAGAGAAGAAAAAGAAGTGGCAGAGAGAAGAGGGATTAAAAAAAAAAGAGAAGGTCGCTTCTCGTTTAAGAAGGACTGCTGGAAAGAGGGGTACAAAAAAAACGAAATCAGGGGAAAAGCGGAAACAGGGAATGAAAAGAAGGGCATGACCAAAAAAGCGGGAGAAGAGCAATGGTGGCGAAGGGACAACGAGACACACACGCGCACGGACAGCAAGGCTAATCGAATAGAGCATCATATATATAAACAAACATGCATGTGTATACAAATAAAGATGTGGGGGTGAGGCGAGAGAAAGGAAGAGATGTGCTAGCGAATACAGGAATAGGAAAAGGAATTAGAAATACTCCGACGACGACGCACAAGGAGAGAGAAAGGGTAAAATGAAGATCAGAGGAGAACGGAAAAAAAGGCACTTCAAAGACAACAAAGGGGGGGGGTAAGAAAACGAACAAAAAATAGGCGAAAACAAACAAATAAAAGAGGCAGGAGAAGCAAGCACAGTGAGAGCGTGTGACGAAACATTCACATGCCAGCCCACATGAAAGGAAGAAACAAGACACGGTAAAAAAAGAAAAGCAGCTTGCGCTCGAGCAGGTTGTTCACACGGCACTATAAAGAAAAAGAAAACATGAAACACATACAGACATGCGAACGTACATGCATTCACGCAAACGCACGCCTTTTGCCGTCATTGAAGACATCAGCTTTTTTTTCCTGTGTGCGATGCGTGGAGGTGAGAGGCGGTCACGAATACGAGAGGAAGCACAAGAAAGAAGAGCTGAAGGATCTGCACAGCGAGGTGATGCGTGGAAGTGCGTTTCATCACCCGACCAAGGGCACCCGCACACGTGCACAGACACACTGGCGCTCTCGTTACTTGACCTGCCCGGCGGGGTATTGATTCGAGGATGCACTGGAGATGATGTTGAGTGGGTTGGTCGAGTACCCGACCTTAAGGCGCTTTCCGTGAAACTCGTAGCCGTTCATGGTGTCCACAGCCTGCTTGGCGCTGTCGGGGTAGCGGAAGTAAACAAAGCCGTAGCCGCGAGGCATGCTGGTCTGGCGATCGAAGATGATGCGTGCGCCGTCGAGGGGGCCAAAGCGGGCGAAGAGAGTGTGCAGGTCGGCGCTGGTGACGTCCTGGGCGAGATAGTTCACAATCAGCTGCTTTCGGTATCGCTCGTCGTTTGAGGGGACGGGAACCATCTGCGTCCTGTTGTGGCGAAGAGCGTTTTGGTCAGGAGATGACTGGTTCATCGATCCCTGGACGCCGCCTTCGTAGATCGTGCCCGGCGGCCCACCAACGTACTGCTGGTTCGGCTGCGACGGTATGTTCATCGGAACCAGCTGCGGATTCTGCGCCTGGTACACACCCTGCTGTTGTGGGTGCTGAACGATAAACTGCTGCTGAGGGGTGTAGGACGAAATGGCAGAAAACTGCTGCTGAGATTGGTTAGATGGAAACTGCATCATCTGCGAAGAGGAGTTCGTGTTCGGCAGGTACATTTTGCGTGAAACCGCAAAAACACAAGGCAAGCCACTACAGTGAAATTCGCCGTAAAAAAAGCAAAGAATGGATAACAAAGGAAAATGTGGGAGGTGGAACGAGAAAGGGAAAGGAAAAGAGGAGGAGACAGTGGTGTTGGTGCTGAGTAAGGTGTGGGGAAGAGAAAGCCGGTTGCTTCACAATTGGCAAAACGAGTGACAATGTCTATGTGAGAAGAAAAGGTGGTGATCGAGGATGGTGGTTACAGGGAGGGGGCGACAGAACAAAACCAAGGAAGACAACCGGAGACGAAGAGGGAAGGGAAAATGGAGAAGAAAGAGAAGTAAGGAAGACAGGAAAGTGGAAGAAATATGTGGGCGTGATTTTACTGCCAGCACACACGCACATATAGTGGAAGCAACAGACGAATGCACGCGCACAGGTTAAAATACCATGCCGATGTCGAGATCGCAAACACGCACACGTGGATGTGAGAGGAAACCGGGGCACCAATGATTAAAAAAAAAACAGCAGACGCGTCAGGGAGGGGTAAGGGGGCGCATGCGTCGAAAGAGGAACGAGACGGTGGAGTTCACAAACGAAGAGGCAGAATACGGCGAAGAGGAAAGGGGGAAAGTAGAGGAGAGTTTAGGTGCGGTAAAGCAGGGAGAACAGCGACACCGCGGGCAACCGAGGCACTTCATCGGTGTACCTCGGCGCACATCGACGCCTATTGGCCACATGTGAGAAGAAGAAAGCGAGGTTCTTTCTCTGCCTGCCACAGGCAATCCTACCACGTGGAAGAGTGAAGCTCTCCAGTCCTGCGAGAAGGCTAAGGAAGCACGGCGCGGCTGCGTTGACACTCGGGGCTCAGAGATTTGTTATTGGAATGCTCAAAGCAGCTGGGAACGGAGCGAAGCAGAGTGCAGAAGGATTATGATTGCAAACCTAACAAAAAGGGGGGAGGAGGAGGGGGGGCTCAGGTCGTCGCCATGACGGCACTCTGGATCGGTCCGCAGCGACTGGAGCCAGGTCAAAACGTCACGCGCACGAGAGAGAGAGAGATCTGTGTCGAGGAAGGGAAAAAGGTCGCTGAGCAAAAGAGCGATTGAAGACCCGCTATCACACTCTATGAATAACTTGCAGCACGTAGCGGCGCTCGGACGCTGTCAAGAAATGATCCATCAACTGCAGCAAATGGTCATGTGATACAGCGCAGTTAAACTCGAGCGTTTCAAGAACGACGAGCTCCTCCCTGATTGTGCTGCGAAGGATACGTACTCGGGCGCTACGTGTGTGAGGAAGAAGGTTTGTGAGATATTTGACCGATACCGTGTAGTCCAAATGCCACTTGAAGGCGAGCGAGTAAGCCGTGAAGAGTAGCTGTGTAACGTGCTCCCTGGCCAGCCTTAGAAAACAGTTGCTGTCATCCTCGCGCTGCTGCAAGAATGACAGCTCCCGTAGTCGCTGTCGCACGTAGTGACTGAGCTGCAGCCGATCAACAAGGCAAAATGCAATAATCCACGAAACGGCATCGAAGTGCTTGTTCGCGAGAAAAAGGTGTACAATGAGAGCATCCGGCGTTGAGGATGCACCAAAGCCAGCGGCCCACAATGCGTCAAGCGCAGTGTCAGAGTCGGCAACGTTGCCTACGCCGTCGCTGTATGTTGCGGCATCGGCAACAAAAGGCAAGCATCCTGGCTGGGTGAAGTGGACGTAACTCTGAAACAGCCGCCGCCACAGATTCGCGAGGGACTGAGCTGCCAAATCGCTAGCGATTTTCGGCACAGGCTTTGTTAGCTTCTCAGCTTCATGCTCCTCTCCTGCCCTTTGCGATCCGTGGAGAAGTCGCGGCATGCCGGACGTACTGCTTCTGTGTCCGCTTATCTCTTCTAGTTGTCGGTGGGGTGGAAAGCGGAGGAGGAGATGGCAACGCTGTCGTCTTTTCTTCCTCAATAGTCATTCGCAGCTCAAGAAGAGAGAGAGCGCGAAAAAAAAATGTGAAGACAAAAGACGATGGAGCGGGGAGGAAGCGACAGCAGCAACGCAGTGGAGGAGGAAAAGACTCCGTCGGGTATGGCGCCACGCCGCGCCGTGCGTGGCAGGAGAAAACTCTCAGGAAGGAAGTGGGATTCACCACACAGTGAAAAATCGCATTGGCTAAACAATCCTGCATTCACCGAGTGAGCAGAGAAGCGCATGCGTTCCGCCACGCGTAGGTACAGATCAGGTTCAGTATGGTGTTGGCGAACGCCAACAAGAGAAAACTAGGCGCCTTGGATGTAGACTTCTCTAGGTCGCATCTTTCTCACTTTCCCGCGGGGCCGTGGCGCTGGTGCCTTTCGGTTTTCTACGGATTCCTCTGTGCCCGCATGACACGCTTGCTGCACATTCATCCAAGAATCAAAGCAACATACTGACACGCGCACGTGCGGGGACACCTGAACACATCGCATGGTGCACCCGTGCGCGGGGGAAAGAAAAGAGCAAGAAAAGAAGGTACTATACATGTGTGTGAAAGAAACAGGCTTCACCGTTGGGCATGAGAAAGGCGAGTAGGACGGGGAGGGGAAGGGGGGGACGAAACAATCTGCGCACATTCGCATTCACTTCTTCTTGTTGGCGCGTCTACCCGCAGCGATCTGAAGCTCCTTTCGTCGAAGTTCCAGTGCAGCGAGCTTCTCCCCCTCAAACTTCGCGTCGGCCATTTCCTGTGTGCGGTCTCTCTCCATCCCATCCAGGTCACGCAGAAGCGGCGCCAGCCGCTCGTTCTCGGCCTCCTCGAGGTGCTTGATTTGACGCCGGATTTTCTCTACCTCGCGGTTCAGGCGATCAGTGCGGTCCTTCTCCTGCTGGATGCGGGCGTCCATGTTGGTCCGCTTCATCTTCAGCTCTGTCAGATTGTTCGTGACGCGGTCCTCGGTCAGTCGGAATAGGTTCTCTGCGGCGTCGCTGGCGGTGCTGGCTTTCTCGAACACGCGCTCCAGATCCGCAATCTCGCGTCGAAGCTTCTCTGACACGACACGCGCCTCCTCACCGCGCCGCATCAGGTCCTCGCCACGGTCGCGTGCCATACGCTTTTCCACCTCGATATCCTCCTCAGCGCGCTCCAGCTCGTTCTCCTTCGGTGCCAGGGCATCAATGTTTGCCTGCAGCTTCGGAACGAGCAGCGTCTTGTTTGATGCCCTGTTGCGCTCCAACGCACGCTCGATCGACATTGCGCACGCGTAAGAAAAGTCATTGTACGCCACGTCGAGTCGCTCAAGTGTATTGTTAGAACGAAAGCTATCGCTGATAGCCTCACCCGTCGCCTCCAGCATCAAGTTGCGGCGCAGGTTGAGGTGACGCAGAGTTCGGTTTTTCTGTACTGCCTTCGCCATCTCCAGCCCGCCAGCGTGACCGATGCGGTTGGACGACAGGTTCCATGTTGTGAGGCATTTGTTCACTGCCAGTCCCTTCGCCAACTCCACAGCACCGCCATCCTTGACACGGTTGTTGCTCATGTCCAGGTGGCGAAGTGTGTGGTTCACGCAGAGGACGGCGCCAAGTGCCGCGGCGCCGATGTGATCAATGGAGCACTTGGAAAGATAAAGGGAGTTCAGACTATGATTTTCGTTTAGGCCCGTGCTGATCGCCTTCACCCCAGCGCCAAGAGGGTTGCCACACAGCCGCAAGGTGGTTAGGGAGGCGGAAACAGCCAGCACCTTGCCAGCAGCGTCGGCACAGCCCTCGCCAAGGGCGTTGTTGTCCAAGTCCAGGTACTCCACAACGTCATGTCCGTTCCGAATCGCCCCTGCTAGCGCGTTGAGAAAGCACGCACCGCCCTTATCGTCCAGATGATTGCGTTGAAGCTCCCAGTGCGTCACGTGTGCCGCCTCCAACGCCGATGCGAGGACGCGGGCCCCTTCAAGGCCTAGGTTGTTGCTCGAGAGATTGAGGCGCGTGAGGGAGCCGTTACGCTCGAGAGCGGACGCGATGAAGGCCACGCCGCCGGCGCCGAGACCGTTGCTGCTGACGTTGAGTCTGGCGAGTACCTCATTACACCGCAGTACCTCTCCAATAGCCTCTGCGCCAGGAGTACCGATGTGGTTCCCGTTGACCCCAGCGCGCGCGCCAATGTCCAGCGAGATGACCGTGTTGTTCTCGAGAAGGGCTCGAGCTATGAGTACCCCACCCACGTGCCCGATATCATTTGAGGCTACATCAATATGGACAAGAGTACGGTTCCGCTTGATGAGCTGTGCGATGAAGCGCGCGCCGTCGTCTCGCAGGCAGTTGCCAGAAAGATCAAGAACACTGTAGTGACTGTTGCGAGAGAGAACTGCCGCCAGCGCTTCAGCAGAGCAAACGCCGAACCCGTTCTCCGGCAAGCAAAAAAATCGGCCTTTGCATTTCGCGCTGACGAGTTCCATGAAGCGCATCTCGCGCTGCCACGAAGGGGGGAGGCCCTGGTCTAGACACCGAGCCTCGTAGAGAAGTCGCAAATCGTCGGTGGTGATGCTCACCTCGTTCTGGTGCATCTCGCTCAGCGCCCCGCACTCGCGCAGGTGGTCGAAGGAGACGAAGTTGGCAGTGTACGGAATGCCCTCCGGCAAGAGTCGCGGAAGGTTTGTAGTGTATGCCTGGCGATCCTGCAGAAACGCACGGCTCTTGGTGCTCTTGAATCTGTATAACTCTGCCTCGTAGCTGTCCTGCACCGACTGCCCTACCACCGTCGCCGCCAAGCGTGGCAAGGAGGCTGAGACGGCTGGGTTAGCGTGGCACGAAGCTGCCACGTGTTCCGGAGTGGAGCCCTCGCTGTCCATTGCAGCGTCCATGACTGCCGAGCAGCAACAGAAGTTGAGGTGGCGGTGTGCTGCGAGCAGAGAGCCCACCGACCGAGCGCGGAGCCTGCTGCTTTCCACTGCGCCCACTGTACCTGTGTGAAGACGGAAAATGAGCGGTGAGAAGGGATAGGTGCACGCTTGCCCACACGCCGAACAATGAAACTCTAAGCACTGACGCAGAAGAGACAGGGATGTGGAAAACGGTCGAGAACGAAAAAAAAGCTTTCTGCCGGAGTTGTGTCCTTTACCACGGAAAGCCTCCCATGAGAGAGAGCGTAAGCCTTCCGCTTAAGCCTGCGAGGCGCAAAACCGACACTCACACGACTGTGGAGGCTGCGAGGGTCTACGAATGCAGGTCGCTTGGGCATAAAGAGGCTGACACCGAAAACACTGAACGCGCGTGTGCGGATGAGTCTCCGCAACGGCCAATGCCCTCCCACAACGCGACTCCATTGCATTCTAGGGCACCAAGACAGCAGCTCAAGCTTTTCCTTGCAATCCTTTCGTTTTCCTTCGTTTCAGCGGTGTGCAGCTGCTTCATAGAAGCCCCACAAAACCTCCCGCCGTATCACAGTCACGCATATCACAGACGTTCACGCAAACCACCAACGGTTAACGTCCTTTAAACTCGACGAGCGCGCTTGGCCACAGTTCGTTCAACATGAGCTGTGCGGCTTCGATGTATGGCCTCATTTTCCTTGTAGTCCATCACCACCTCACTCGCCGATCGACCCACAAACTCCACCGGAAACGGGTGGCAGCGTGTAGAGACGCGGCAGATAGAAGCGAACGTAAAGAAAAAAATTAAAGGTGCACAACAGCCGGCACGATGAAGAAAAAACACCCAAAGGGGAGACGAATAGTGGAATGAGGAAAACAGGACTCAAAGCACAGCGACGACTATCTCATTACATTTTTTTGAGCTTCAGCCCACCAATCGTGCCCTTTAGCCCGAGGCAACTCGATAAACACACGTGCACCACACAACCACAGTTCGCCTACCTCTGTTGCACTACGCCCACATCCCGGTTCGTCTAGGACGAGCCACACCGCCCATGAATCGGGCCGCGCGCCCAGCCGGCTCTGCATGTCCTCTTGCGTCCCCCTTTCCTCCTTCGGCTACGCGCTGCGCGGTCGGCGCCCGGCGGAGGCGGTGGTGTCTGACGTGCGGGGTAGCAGGGAGTGGTCTAGGTGCATGCCGGATGTACTCAAGGGGAACGCTGGCCAGCCGCATCTCGGGGCCCGCTGCGCTCCCGTGCCCCGCCTGCATGCCGTGCTGCTCCCTCAGCCGCTTCAAGCCGCTGCATTCGATAGCATGGCGTGGCGACTCTCCGCATCGCAGCCTGGGAGGGGGGGGCTCCATGGTGTGGCTCAGGGTCTTCCCGTCATGCCTCCGGCGCCTGTAGCTCATCCGCCCAGCCGGCCGGGGGTAGGGGGTGCCGCCTGCTTGCGCAGCACATGCGCTTGGGCGTTGTTTGGTTTGCATCTCTTCGCGCCTCTTCGATCCATCACTCCTGCTCTGCTGACCTCTGCATGCCTTGCCTGGGTGTGATCCACCATGCTAGCTGTGCACACAGCCCTCGCACCTCTGGACACTGCGGCCTGCTTCACGGGGACGCTGCTGTCCGTCGGGGGTTTCCTGTTCTCCATCTTCCATTTCCGTCGATGCCGCAGGGAGGGGGCCGTGTGTGGACGGCCTGCCCGCATGCGCCGCGGCAGGTGGGGCACTGCCACGAGTCTGTGGCAGCAAGGGGAGGGGGGGCCCCCACCCCCTCCTGCGCCCGCACGCCCTTCACAGGCGTGGGTGGGCCCAGGCGGAGGGGCGCCGCGGATGCACGCGTGCCTGCGCACCAAGAGCGCATAGCGCGTCCTCCTGACTGAGCACAGGGGGAGGGAAGCGGCGGGCGCTCGCCGGGGAAAGCCCAGGCAGCGCGCGTGGCATGTGCGCAACAGCAACATTGCGTGCGCAATCGCTGCCTGAACCGAGGTGTGCCTCGAACGATCCGCAAACCCCGCGTAGCATACCGCGCGCAACGCCGGGCCGGATGCCCTCACGGCACAGCGCAGGCGGGAGAGTCGAGGCTCTGGCGGCGGTTTGGGCAGCACAGCGCTGGCGCGCTAGAAGGCGGCACGCCCTCGGCACTCCATGCTGCCGCCGCCACCCACCCGCCGCTGCAGCAATCAAAAGCACGGTCAGGGGCGCGTGCGCGGCTGCGCGAGCATCGCCTCCTATCGTCCCGTAAGCGCAGCTTCGGGCAATGCCGCGCTGGCGTCTGAGACCGGTGGCCAAGGCCGTCATAGCCACCCCAACGCAGCAGCAACACAACAACAGTGGTTGGAAGCGCACATTTCTTCAAGCGTCGACACGATTTGCAGTGCGCTGGCATAGATGTGGTCATGGATGCACGTCTCTTCGGCCCAGAGCAAGCCCAGACCTCTCCGCGGACACCAAGAGTCCACGGCCGTATACCAGGGCAGGCCGCAGGCTCTTGGCCGCTCCCACACACAGTGTGTGTTGGGGGGGGGGGGTATGAGGCCCTGACGTCACGGTGAGGCGGCCGTCCATTATCGGCAACAGCTAGAAAATCCGCGGAAAAACGCCTTAAGGGCAAGGTGAATGCTGCACTCCCATGCGGCTACCCTGGGCAGCAGCGAGCACTGTCCATCACCATGCGATAAAACAGATCCGTCTTTGTATTCTTCGCGACGTACGTGTGGTCCAAGGCAGCTCCCTCGAATGCCCGCCTGGTCTGCCCTTCGTTAGGGGCGTTTGCTTCCACCACCACCTCGAGCGGCACAGCCTCCAGTTCAGCCAATCGCCGCTCAATGGCATACGCGGCCGTCAGCACGTCCCACGCGTAGTACCCGTCACTAGGGCGGATCAGCTCGAAGTGTGTGCAGCTTGCCCAAGCAGAGCCGATAAACTGGGACAGTAAATACTTGTTCTGTGCACCGAACTTCTGCACCACCTCCGACGTAACCGGCACTGAGTTCGTTGAGTCGAGCGAGAATACGATCTTTTTTAGATGCGGGCACATGAGCACCGTCTTGGCCGCCGCAGGATCCCAGAAGATGTTCCACTCCGCGCTGCCATCAGTACGGCCTTCGATGAAAACGTTGCCCTTCACGTCGACTGCGCCACCCATGATGATGCACTCCTCCACGTTCTTGCAGAATTCCTCGCCATACCTACCGATGCACCACGCTACACATGACAACGGCCCGGTCACGCAGATAGTCACCTTCTCCGGGGATGACATCACCAGTTGAGCCATGGCCTCCTCCCCCACCAGTTTATCGTTCTCGTCCCGCACGGCTTCCCAGATGGCCACATGCTCGGGGATGTTGACGCATGGCAGGTCATCCATGTTCTTTGCGCTCCACCGCCAATCCGACGGGAACGGATTGACGCCCTTGAAGGACGTCTTCGCGACAGGGAACAGTTCCGTTGCTTCCCTGGCGTGCATCATGGCCATCAACTTACCCGACACGTTGAAGGCTTGGTCCACGAAGCAGTCGGCGTCCGTGACAATGCAGCCGATCACCTTCACTGCTTCCGGATTTCCCAGCAGCAGTGCCAGTGCGACCAGGTCGTCGTGACCACCATCATGGTCGATGATGACAGGTTTGGGAGGCATTATTTTCCCTTCAACCACAGAAACGTATGAACGTCTCAATCAGAGTGCCGCTTCTGCAGGAGGAGGAAGGTATGCACACGCGCGCGCAACATGTACGTTCAACGGATGTCCTTTCTTTTCCTTTGGAGCGGTAGTCTATTGCGGCTCTAGCTGGGCCTGCGCCAGCAAGATGGAGGGGCGTCTTTTGATGGTGTTTCCTTTGGCGAAAAAAAAAAGAGAAGAAACATGGAAAGATGACGAGCGGCGGAGCAGAGGTGGAAGCGGCAGAGGAGAGTCAACGAGAAGTTCCTCCCTGAGTGTGCTGGCGCGTCTGTCACGCACGAACGCCTGAAGGAGACGCGTCTTCGGGGGTGGAGCACGATGCAAAACGCAATGGGTGAGGGGGCGAGAGAGACGGAGGGCGGCAGTTCCACGCCGGGAACAAAGCCGACCGGCAGTTCTGTAGACAGCCCTGCGAAGCCTACGCTTCAGCCCACAGTGGCACTGCCGTGATCGAAAGGTCACACTGCAGTACTACGCTCGTGCGGTGCTAACACACACAAAACGGCACATCATGTGCCGACAGACACGGAAGTCTCATATATTTCGTTTTGATCGTGCTGGCGTGTCTTGAGCATTGACTACTGACGATGAACTCTCGCGCTCTCCTCTTACCTCTTCCTCCCCGTTCTATGTCGGCAGGTAAATGCGCCAGCTTCTGCGGGGCACAAAAAAATAAGAGAGGCAAAGGCACATGTCCATCATTACCGCATTCCACTGATCCCACTTCATTACGGATTCCCCCAACGCTTGGGAACGTACGTCGAACAGGAATATTGTGTATGCGGCTGTGGTCTTGACGCTGCAGAGGGGGAGGGGGTTCGCTTCCGCTGAGTTGCGGTGGGCTGATGGCGGAAAACAAGCTGTGTATGGCCAGGCCTCGCGCGGCCTAACATTGGCGGGGCTCCTGACGGATGACGCCGACTACCGGTGGGTATCCCATGAGCACCGAAGACCGTGGAAAGGCGGGTGTCCTGCGCACGTGGGGATTCTGACTGCGGATGGCTCGATCACCATGCTGCTGAGGGAGGGGTGCAGGTGTCGGAGGCGTGCATCCATCGTCTCGAGGCGGCTGTCAGCCGATTCATGGACAGCCGCGCGCGCCCGCTGCCGGGAGACGAGGCGGATGCTGGCATGGGGCGAGTGGCGGCGGGTCTGGGAGGACATAGATGTCGCCGTCTCTGAGGAGCTCCATCACGGACCGACACACCCACGGAGGAGGATCCGTGGGTGCTCTTCCGCATTTCCCTCCTCCGTGTTCGACGCGTGGCATGCACGCAAGGCGTCGTTGCAGGGCAGACATAGCGTGCGCCACCCGACCGGCGTGCCGGCCCCACAGAGCACGGCGACCGTGTCGGAAGAAGGTGGCGCAGCGCTCAGGGCGGCCGACATGATTGAGCGCTGCAGCTGCCGCAGCTGCATGGCCGGCTGCGCCCTCTCCGTGATGGGTGAGGAAGAGGGTCTGATGAAAAGACGGCTCATGCTGTGGCCGCGGAGGGATGCATGGCTGGTGTCTATCTGGACTGCTCGCCGTGGCTCTGCGTGATGTGCAACGTTGGTGGAGTGGCGGACCGGAAAGCGTCCCTTTCCCCGGGACCCATGCCTGAAGGGCCAATGCCCCCAGCCGTGTTGGGCGCCGCTGGCGGGAGGGCCTATCGGCTGGGAGTTGGGCCAATGGGGTGAAGCGTTACGCCCTGAAGCGATGCAAGCGGTGGCAGCACGATTGGCTGGTGGCCCCCTGCAACGCCGCTCGACGTGCTAGCCATGTGCGAGTCGATGTGTGGACAGGCCGCATGCAGAGTGCAGGCACGTGTCGAGCCGTGAGGCAGGCAGCGGGGCCGGTGATTCAGGCGGCATGCCGGTTGAAGGTCACTGTCAACCGTGACGAAGCTGAGGTCGCCCCACCTCCCCTCCTCCTCAGGCATGCGTTTGCAAGGGTGGTTCACGACAGCGAGACGGGCGATGTGTGTAATGGAGGAAAACCTATCGGGGAGCGGCGCGCGGCGTCAGCTGGGCACGTGGCAATGGAATGGCCCGAGCGTTCTTGCAATGACCGTGACTCAGGGCCGGAGTCGTGATGGTTCCTCCTCAAGGAATGTGATGGTTTCTCGCAGGGGCGGGGCGGCTGTCCTGCAATGGGTCGTGTTTTGCTGCAGGGTGGCCGATCGCCGGCCGCGTGCGTGAAGCGGGCGACAGAGTATGCCGCCATGACGGGCACGCCATGGGGACACGCCCCGCCGACCTTGTAGGTGCGGCAGCGCACCGGGCGGTGCGCTACGCCTTCGCCGCTCCCTTTCTTTCTCGTGTGCTGGCGCTGCGGTTCACCCTCATGTAGGTAGCCCTTCTGCCATAGCTGTTTTAAGAGCTACTCACACAGTCACGTAGTCATTTGCGGAACTCCATGACTGCACGCCTCCCTTGCCATATCTGATGCACGACCCGTAGCATACACTCCAGCGAAAACTCCGCCTAAAGCCCGAGCCGTGATCCCGCGCACCATGCGTGAAGGAGGACAGCTGGCGACACGGCGTGGCGAGAAAACGGTAGGTGAAAGGCCGGGTGACTCCTCACGCTCGAGAATATGCAGGCAAAGCATGTGCATCTATCTTTTTTTTCCGTATGCGAAGGACGCACTATGTGCCTTCCGGTGTGACCTCGGTGTAACGGTCCCTCCACCACCACTTTCTTCCATCTCTCTCTCATCCTGGCAAACGAACGGAAGTAGTCTATTCGACGGTGCGCACCTCATCAACAGGGCGCGTGTGTGGTGGCGATGCACGCGGCCGCGACGCCACCGCGACGTGACGGAGCCCGCAGAGAAGAGCGCTGGCAGCAGATGCAGTCACTCTCGTGGCCACAAAACACAGAAATCGCGGAAGCGAGAAGAGACGCTGGTTTCGTTCGTTTCCCTTACGTAATAGTGCGGTACGGGAGAAACTCAACCTCCAAGGACTGCGGAACATAATCGCCTAGCAAGTCGTACGACCGCTCCGGCGTAACATCGCGGCGGAACTCTGTCACATGCTCCGTCCACAGGTGATAGCGGCCGATTTCGTACCACAGTAGTGCTGTGAAGAGACCGAGGCAGCCGAAGTTCTTTCGAGCAGAGCCGCTTTTGGCCATCAGCCGCGCGACACACCCGATGGCACCCATTCCAGCGGCAAAGAAACCGCATTGATGGCCGACAAGCCCATTGTTCACTTTGTGCGCCTTGACGCTGTTGTAGTAGACGGCGCAGATGGCAAACATGCCCATCCACCACCTCTCTTTCTTGCGTACCTTCATGGTGAGACACGTCGCAAAAGACGAGAAGAGACACAGACAGGCGAAGGGCAGACCGCTTTTTGGAAGCACCGCAGCCGGCTGCAGCACCGCGACACTGTGAAGAAGCGGTGCATACGCACCGGCGTAGTGGTACCCGCGTCGGTTGACGTCCTCCTCGTCGTCGATATCGAAGAGGAGCTTGCGCAGCGCAAAGGAGCCACTCATCGTGTGTGGCGTGCCACCAAAGGGGCTCCGCTGTGCCCTCCACCGGAGGTGCTCACTTGCTGTGTGACGTTAAGCAGGCGACAAGGCAGCTAGAAAGGCAGAGAGGGACAACAGCCAGAGATGCACATGCAATGTCCCCGTCGACACGGCGTATTTGCACGGGCGACGGGGGGGGGTAAGAAGAGGGAGGAGGGCAGGGGAAGGGTGCAAATGGACCCAATACAAAAGAGTAGCGGCAGCGCTTCGGCGTAAAGCACCTCATAGAGCACAAAATCGGTATCATCATTAGGGGGCACGTCGACCTCCGTGACGTCGCCATTCCTCGACGCCCGGCACCGCGCAAGGAGCTCGCGATAGTGTCCGACAACACTGCACTTTGCATCAGAGAACATGCCTCGAGTCAAGCGATGCGCAGGCACGACTACTGCGCGAAGTGGACCTTCTGAAAGTCGACGCCGCCGCCCACCCTTTCATGCTTGTCGCCCATCGTCCTCGTCATGTGTCTCCGCGAACGTCCCGCGGCACGGAGGAGTTCAAAGCAGAAGAAGACCTACCACATAGTAGTACCTACACATACACGGACGGCACGTGAGCGCCCGGTCCCAGGGTCATGGAGCGTTGAAGAGCACCTCCACCTTCACACGCAAAAGACCACGAAAAACTGCAACGAAACGCCGAGCTGCACGGCGCGAAGACAATTACAAATCCGCATGCTTTGTTCTCCATCGATAAGAGCACAAGAGGCACCTCCGCAACGAGGCCGATCTGCTGCCCCTCAACTCCTTCGCGCTGTTGCGCTGCCCTCACGCCTTTGTCTCTCCGCACTCACGCGACGAGGCTCCATTGCGCATTTGAGGCGGCAGGTGCACACGCCGGATAGCTGTCTCGGCATAGCACTTTAGCAGTTCTCATGCGGATACGCCAGCATCGGCTCTCGTAGCATCACTGCGCGCAGGCACCTCCCGCCTGCGCAGCGGTCGCGTGTTGCCTATACCACAACTTTAGCAGATGCGGCCCGACTCTGTAGGCCAACTAAAATCCATCACCACAGAAGCAGCGACTCTGTCGTTCTGTGAAGTGCCGTTGCTGCCTGTAGACGGGCCAAGCATCGCACAGAAACTTCACTGCAGGAGCTGCCGCAATGGTGTACGATAATGCAACAACTCTAGCAAGCAGCGACAAGAGGATGCAGTACACTCCCTTGCAGCTAACCCGTCAGGTGCTAGAGAATGAAAACGGGGTTTGACGTGCCACCAACACAGCAGGATCAACAGGGTCACAGAAAACCACGTGCGGCCTTTTCTCGCAGATTCACTCACTCACCTCATGGCACTCAGCACCCCGCCCTACAAGGGTTTAGATTCGTATCCTCCAAATAATTCGGGTCGTGATGGAGCTAATGGTTGGTACAGCCCATCTTACGCTTCCGAACCTCTGCGCTTAATAGTAGTACGCGCGCCACGACAACGTGAACACGATAGCCTCACCGACAGCACAACAATATCCGAAAAAAAAAAACGCACGGATCACGGCCTTGGCCACCGGTCTCAGACGCCAGCGCGGCATTGCCCGAAGCTGCGCTTACGGGACGATAGGAGGCGATGCTCGCGCAGCCGCGCACGCGCCCCTGACCGTGCTTTTGATTGCTGCAGCGGCGGGTGGGTGGCGGCGGCAGCATGGAGTGCCGAGGGCGTGCCGCCTTCTAGCGCGCCAGCGCTGTGCTGCCCAAACCGCCGCCAGAGCCTCGACTCTCCCGCCTGCGCTGTGCCGTGAGGGCATCCGGCCCGGCGTTGCGCGCGGTATGCTACGCGGGGTTTGCGGATCGTTCGAGGCACACCTCGGTTCAGGCAGCGATTGCGCACGCAATGTTGCTGTTGCGCACATGCCACGCGCGCTGCCTGGGCTTTCCCCGGCGAGCGCCCGCCGCTTCCCTCCCCCTGTGCTCAGTCAGGAGGACGCGCTATGCGCTCTTGGTGCGCAGGCACGCGTGCATCCGCGGCGCCCCTCCGCCTGGGCCCACCCACGCCTGTGAAGGGCGTGCGGGCGCAGGAGGGGGTGGGGGCCCCCCCTCCCCTTGCTGCCACAGACTCGTGGCAGTGCCCCACCTGCCGCGGCGCATGCGGGCAGGCCGTCCACACACGGCCCCCTCCCTGCGGCATCGACGGAAATGGAAGATGGAGAACAGGAAACCCCCGACGGACAGCAGCGTCCCCGTGAAGCAGGCCGCAGTGTCCAGAGGTGCGAGGGCTGTGTGCACAGCTAGCATGGTGGATCACACCCAGGCAAGGCATGCAGAGGTCAGCAGAGCAGGAGTGATGGATCGAAGAGGCGCGAAGAGATGCAAACCAAACAACGCCCAAGCGCATGTGCTGCGCAAGCAGGCGGCACCCCCTACCCCCGGCCGGCTGGGCGGATGAGCTACAGGCGCCGGAGGCATGACGGGAAGACCCTGAGCCACACCATGGAGCCCCCCCCTCCCAGGCTGCGATGCGGAGAGTCGCCACGCCATGCTATCGAATGCAGCGGCTTGAAGCGGCTGAGGGAGCAGCACGGCATGCAGGCGGGGCACGGGAGCGCAGCGGGCCCCGAGATGCGGCTGGCCAGCGTTCCCCTTGAGTACATCCGGCATGCACCTAGACCACTCCCTGCTACCCCGCACGTCAGACACCACCGCCTCCGCCGGGCGCCGACCGCGCAGCGCGTAGCCGAAGGAGGAAAGGGGGACGCAAGAGGACATGCAGAGCCGGCTGGGCGCGCGGCCCGATTCATGGGCGGTGTGGCTCGTCCTAGACGAACCGGGATGTGGGCGTAGTGCAACAGAGGTAGGCGAACTGTGGTTGTGTGGTGCACGTGTGTTTATCGAGTTGCCTCGGGTGGAGGGACAGGTTGGTAAAGACAATGAAATGTTAGTAGCATACGTCGTCGTCTGCTTGTGAGTGTGTGTGTTCCTGGAGCATGCTACGGCCCAACGAGGAAGGCTAAAAGCGAATGGAAGCCTTTGATGAAGATTATTCGGCGAGACGCAAGGTTGTAGGCTGAAAGCGCTCCGCGAGCCATGACCCCCGTGGACGCTGCTGAAGGAGAATTCTTCACTTCCAGTAAAGCTGCTCGACGCCTTCTCTTGGTGTCGCGTGGCATGCGTAGCAGGTGAGATAGGGGGCTGACTCTCCACTCCCCCGCAAGCACTTTGCGTCCGCTGCCTCTGCCTTCTCACACTCCCACACACGTACCTCACAAGAGACTCTTGTCGGATGCAAGCGCGCTCTTCACGGTTTCGTACGTCACCATCATGATGGCGCCAGAGGGAGCCGTGTAGAGGATGCGCGGCACAACGCCCGAGTAGACGCCGCGCATTCCCCGTAGCTGGATCAGCTCGCTCAGTGTGTGGCGGAAGCCCATCCCGTGGCCGAGCTGAAGATGTGTTTTGACCGTGTCAAAGGGAAATGAGACAACCGCCGCGCACGTGCCTGCAACAAAGCCAGCGGCCATGTAGTCCACCGTCATCTCGTCATGGCGGTTGCGCACGTTGCCATGCCCACGAGACGCGAGGAAACCCTCGTAGGCGAGCCAGTAGGCCGAAAAGTGGGGAATATTCATTATCACCGTCGTTGGCAAAGAAGCGAAAAGGGCCCCGACGCCTTCGGTTCGCACAATTCGCCGGGCACAATCTACAGAGCTACTAAAGCAGCGCTGCTTGTCCATTTGCATACGTTGCTTAATCACGTCGAACGGCGTGGACACCGTGTCGTGGGCAGCCGTGGAAAACGAAGCCGCAGCGGCGATGCCCATGTTGGTGTCGTCGCCAAAGAGGCGCTTGAGGGCCTCGTACACGCCGAAGTACGCACCATGCGCTGGAATCGCTGACACGAGCACCGGCACGCATCCGCGATAGAGGTGTGTTAGCCGCTCGTGGTTCCACAAGTGTCTCACGACGTGGCCGATACTTAGCGCACCCCCGCCCTGCATGCGCGTCTTAATGGTGTCGCAGGGAAACATCACGAAGTGCTCCGCGAAGCCGGCAATGCCGCCTGCTGCCAGCTCCTCCAATGAGAATTGAAGCGTCCCATGCTGGGCCGCAGAGGTAGTGGGTGAGGTGCTGTCGGACATGCACCTCACCGCGAACAATCACGCTGTGGCGCTAGGACACGCAAAAAGACACAAATTGTGTACTGCTGCCAGATCCGCTGCTGAAGGAGTTGTGTGGAACAAGTAGGGAGCAGAGAGAGAGGGCGTGTTCAAGCCAGCGTGAGAGCTGGTTGTGACGATGGTCGCCGAGTTGCCGTGGCCGGCAGAGTGCCAGGATATGAACGAAAAGCGGAACAGCAGAGATCATGTGCGAATGGGGAAAGGAGGGTGGTGGCGGTGGAGGGGGGGGGAAGGGGCAATCACAGAAGACGCGGATATGTTCGTCCTCGTGCTTGTTTTGACGGCGAAAAGCTTCAATCAGAAAGGATGCTGCTGCCGGTGCGAGTGCGTACCACGAAACGGCCATGCGTAGTCTCGCGAGCTGCTTTCTTCCGTGTTCACAAATGGCGCGAAGGGCGCAGGAGCGCCGAGAACAAAGCGCGCACATGTACACACGCAGACGCGCATATTCCACAGTGGAGCTGCAAAGACGCAGCACAAGCTCTCGGAGCAGCCTCCCAGCATCACGGTGAAGAAGCTGAAAAAAAAAGAGGTCGCGCGGCATCCAACGGGGGGTCGGAGCTGCCGGTACCTATGCGGACGACAAGACACGGGCGTGCTCGACCCACATCTCGGCGAAAAGAGAGACCAGCTTGCGTGACGGTATGAACCCAGACACACGTGAGCCGTCACGCGTGTTGGACGTGAGATGGAGACCGACAATGTGCTCACCAAAGACGTCCACCACAGGTGCGCCGCTCGATCCGGTCATGCTCACAGTGCCGCGCGCCACGCACTTCTCTGCCTCGCTCTCCATCACGACGCCTGGCGACACAATCGCGTCGTGTGGTGGCTTAGGGGACAACCATACAGTCGCCACCTGTGCCCCCACCGCGGGCAGATACCCTCGCAGCGAGGTGTGCGTCGTCACTTCCTCGCAGAGCCAGAACACCACAACGTCATATGTGCTATCCTTTGACGCGTACTCGACCGCCGTCCAGTGCCCGGGCCGTGTCAAAACGCTGAAGTCGCCGACATCGTCGCGGACGGCGTTGTAGTGATGACCCGCAGTCATCACAATGGACGGGGCGATGGCCACGCAGCTGCCGAGAAAAGTGTCTTTCCAGTAAAGGGCGCAGATGGCGCGAGTGAGGAACGGCGAGGGTTGCACAATGGATGGCACCACAGCGAGTCCATGTGGCTTCATTGGCTTTTTTTCTCTAGTCAGCACAAGCACTCTAGTAAAGCGTGGCCCGGGCAACTCGTAAAGGTTCCCCGTGCCGATGGTGCGGGCAGCGGCGACTCACTGCACTCAAAGCCGACTAGCGACGGTGGAAAGGGAGAACAGTGCGGCAACGGTACAGTGACTCACAGAGACGGTGGGCTTTTACAGAGTTTTTTTTTTGGCATGCTTGCAGTTTGTTGTGAGTTTGCGTGCATGTTCTGCAGCAGGACAAGTGGGCATGGATAGTGCGCCGAGAGCATTCAGTGGCAAGGGAGAGGTTCAGAGTTTGTGCAGTCGTTCCTGGCGAGCGATCGAGCGCTACAGGTGGCGTCTCTCTGTGCGCATTTGAAGGTTAAAACGCACAGAGACAATGGGGTGCGATCAAGAGAGGCCGTTGCCGGTAGTAAGACGGCTACGGAGGCGCCATCGCAGTCCGTTTCAGAAACACATTCGACGAGTGTGTCCGCTGGACGATTGGGCACAAAGAGCGCGCCCGATCAGGGGGGAGAAGGCAGCCGGCATACGCAGGCACCAGTGCTGGCATGCACACCTCGCCACCCACAACACATCCGAAGAAGCAGACGAGGTCGTGCGTACCAGTGTGTCTCTGTGCACGTCTCCCTCTCTCGCTGCGAGTACACGCCACCGTTTGCGCGCATGCGTGTGCGCGTAGATGTGCGCTTGAAGGAAGGGCGGAATCATGTCCTCGGATTGTAGACTGCAGAGGAATGAAGAACGGCATGCCAGGAATTGCCCCATCAACGTCACACCTCTCGAGAGGATCAAAAAAGATGCACATAAAAGGAACTGTATGAGGAACCGAAGCGCAAGGAGAGTTCGAGACGCGCTGGCTGTACATGCGACAATTTCATCGAAGGGCGCAAAGCGAGAACAAACGACAACAAACAAAAAGTAAACGCGAACACAAGACCCGTGATAAGACGAAATCTCACACTGTCACCGGCGCTTCAGCTTCGCATCCTTTGCCCAGTCTTTCATCAGCGCCAGCATGTTGGAAAACTGCTGCACCACTGGCGGTTCATCGGCGTGTCGCTGCAGACTCGCTTCAATCATCTTCATCACGTCGAGCAAGGACTCGGCAGGCTCCTCGTTGGCGAAGACCTGCTGAAACACACCTATGCACGCCCCTTTCTTGCCTTCCACATACTCGGGATCGCTGTCGAGTCGCTCCAGCACGTCAAACGCCTTGGCTGCGTAGTAAAAGGCACTTGTGCGGTAGCAGTCATTCGCGAGGAGCCGCAAGATTCCGATGGACTCGCCCATCTCCTTCTTCAGGTAGATATCCCACGCCATCTTGGGGTGCTTATTCATGATGTGCGACCGCACCAGCCAGCTTGTGTAGCTGAACTCTGCCTTGATCTTGTCGGAGCTGACGGCGAGCAGGCTCTGCTCCGCCTCGGCGTACTCCCCAGTACCAGCGCACGCGATACCGTAGAGGTAAAGAAAGGTGTCGTCCTTGCTGAAGTACGGCTTGATTGAACGCAAGTAGATGAGCACGTTGGGGAAGTCGCGCAGCAGAAAAAAGTACGACGCCATGCACTGTCGGCCAGGGATCGTATCGCGGTCACTCGCCGAGGAGCCCACGTAGTTGAAGATTTCTTTGCACACCTTGAGATGCTCCTGTGACTCCATGTTTTGGCCTACGTACGCGTTGACGACGGCCTTCAATATGTACTCCTGCGTTGTGAGTGGCACCACATCGGCCATCAGCTCATAAGCTTCGTTGATGCACTCATGGCGCAGGTGATAGATGACCAAGTTCAGGCGTGCCTCTGGAATACCGACATCTAGCATCGACGGCAGGACTTGCAGGGCGCCCTCGCCGTTGTTGAAAACGACCAGGTTGTGCTTTACAATGTCCGTCTCAACGTAGTAAGTGGTGCGTTGAAGATCGATCAGCAGCTTCAGCTCGCTCTTCGCCGCCTTGTTGTTGAACAGGCGATAGTGATTCGCAGCTTTGAGATTGATGGCCACCGCGCTGTTGCTGTAGGACTGCAGGTACACATTCAGCACACTGACGCTCACCTCGTAGTAGTCCAGTTTGAAGTAGCACATCGCCACGTAAACGTTGAGGGCTTTGTACTCCCTCGTCTGAGCAAGAATGGGCTTATAGGCCTCGATGGCCTCAGTGTAATGGTTGCGAATGTACTGCGCCGCAGCCAGCGAGAGCTGATCCTCGATCGTATCCTGTAGCTTGCCGTGATAGATCATGAGCTTCTCCTCGTCATGCGTCTTCTGCGCAATGTGCAACATCAGCCGCGTCTGAAGGGGGCACTCGGGGCCGCGTAAGGCACATTCCTCCGCCTCCTTGAACGAGCCGTTCATGTAGTAGCAGCAGCCCAGGTACGTGTGGTTGATCGGCGCACAGTCGTCCAGCGCGAGAATGTCCTTGTACACCTCAATGGCCTTCTCCATGTCATTCGCGTGGAAGGCGCTGTAGGCGAGCCATTCGTTAATGGAAAGGTTGCCGAGGCTCTGTCCGCTTGTCTTGTAAAACTCTAAGATGGTGGTCGCCTTCGAGAAGTCGCGTGCCTGCAGTGCGTCCTCGATCTGCTCCTGAGGTGTCTGCTTGGGTGGTGGAGCCTTCCGGCTATTTGGCGCATTGCCGCCCTTGCGAACGACGCGGCCGCTCGTGGTGATCATTGCGCTCGTTTTCCTTTTCTGCCTTCGATGTTGCTACAGTGGTTTCCCAGTCAACCAATGGCACCGATGGTTGCCGTACAGGCAGCAGTGAAACAACTATATATATATATGCGTTTATATATGAAAGAATCTTTTGCTGCTGTTTTGCCGTCCGTATAATGACACAGTTGCGCGTTCTTCTGTGTTTCTCTGGAAGCGTCGGAGTAGGGTGTGTACGCGCACAGAGATGTAACGTTGGGCATTTGTAAGCGTGATCAGCCAAGCAGAGGGACGGGGGGAGGGGAAAATAGGCAGCGGGCAGATCGAGTCAGAGGAGAAGCACAAAAAGGTACGGTCAAGAACAAACGAAGAATAGGACACAAAACGCTTGCGAAAACGCCTCTAAGCACGTATGTGACTGCTCATCACTCCCTGCGTCTCTCCCTATCCGTCTTTCGAGCAGCGGAAGCTGCCCGAGTTGTCCTGCGACTAAACAGCAACAAAACAGGCAATGCCCACATCACGTCTTTCACGAGACGGCCGACAAGTTGGCGTGGTCGCCGATTCGGCCCCGAGGATTCGTGCCGGGTTTAGGACGCTGCCTGTGAGTCACAGCCGGCGCGCCGCGCGTCTTCGCACTTCATTTGCGCTCTTCATGACGGAAAGCGCCTCAATAGTGCCTTTTCGGCTGTCGTGGTTGTACACGGTTTCTGGAGGGGAGGGGACACTGAAAGCCTGCAAGCGGCGCAAGAGTCAACCAAGCGCCGCGATGCCCGCACATACATACCTGAATACACCTCTTACACACTCCGTAGCGGCGCGGTCGCCGCAACTCTGTGACACAGAGCGAATCACGGTCGAGTTCAGTGGAAAGTGAAACAAACAAATCCAAGCCCAAAGCATTGGGCGTGCGAGTCCCACTCAGGGCACGTCTTTCCGGCTCGCGATACGGTCGCGGATTTGACTCTCGCTGTAGCCTTGCGTTTGCCCGACGCACACGTAAACGGTAAACGGGAAAAGCAGTAGTCCGCAGAAGCGTCCAATGACTTCGTAGTCGCAGACGTTTCGCAGCTGCATCCGAGCTCGAGCGAGCTCAAGGCGTGCTCTTGCGCGATGCTTCAAGACGCTGAGTAATTTCATCATCGTCATACGTCGCTCGACAAACGACGGTCGAATACCGGCGATCGCCTCCTGAATGGCGATCGCTTTCCACAGACGCACACACAGCCATGTCAAGGCGACAGCATCCCCGCCAGACAGAAGCAAACACAAAAAGCGAACAGAGCGGCATGTGAGAAGGCACGAGGGAGGGAGGGGGGGCAAAGAGGAAGAACATTGAATGGACAGAAGGTGCCGTGTGACAGAGGAGTGCCCCATCCGTACGTGGCAGCCGCTTGGCTCTGGGAGAGAGCACTGTAGCAAAAAAAGAGGGGATGGCGAGTACCGGTACTATAAGATCCCCATCCCAGCATCCCCGCCAGCACACCGTCCTCCTCTCCGTCTCCCACGTGCGATCCTAACCCCACCAGAGACCGGAGAGCCACTCGATGCTACCAGGAGCCTCTTGGACGCACCCAGCGCGCCGAGGGGGGGGGGCAAACAACCGGAAAAGTAAAGACAAGGAGAGAGTGAGCAGCACGAAGGAAGCAGGGGGATATGTGCGCTCACACAGGAGAGTTCATCATGGCAGTGGCACTTTCACCAGTGACTTCTGCGACCGTTGGCAAAGCAAGCGGGCTGCTGTGCTGGTACATCAGCAGCAGCAGGGATGTATGTGCTGGTGTGCGCGTGCGTCTGTGCGCTGCCCCCTCTGAAAGGGCCGGAAAAGGGTGGGGAAGGGAAAAAAGGGGAAAACGGCCCTTGTGACAAAACGGGCTGGCGCATATGCGAAAACGCGCTCCGCTCGTGTCGTCACCGGGCGTCCGCGACCTGCATGCGGAGACATCCGTCGGGGCCATATTCCTCGTAGTCGCTAACGCCGATGCACATGCTCTTGAACACGTTCAGCTGCGATAGGATGATGCCGCCGCTGACTGGGGCATGCGTGACGTCCTTCAAGTGAAGCCGCTTAGGCGCGTGCCGGAAAAGCGGGTGGGCCATTGCTGCTGTGAGCACCTCATCCACACCGCGGATTAGTGATCCACCGCCCAGCTGCACCCACGAGGTGGAGTCGGGGAAGCGAATCGAGTGCTTCTGGTAAACTGTGCGCAAAGTTTCCGGCACGGAAGACGTGGTGGAGTAAAGAAGCGCGCTGCTGGCCCTGTGGAGCTCACTCCTCGTCCGGTCGTCGTATGGGAACACGGAGCCGTCCGGTAGCGTCAGCTCCGGTACCAGCTCGTCCCGCTCCATCAGTGAGCAACAGTGAGCCTTCACAAGGTGAAGTGTCGCCTCCGTCATGTCGCCGCGCAGCAGCCTGTGCAGCTCGCCGTCGAGGCTTCGAGTGCCGACCGAAGAGAGTCGCGTCGACATGGCCGTTTGCACCGTACCCTGCTGCACCGAAGTGAGCTGAGCCCCGGCGTAGCCGAGGTCCACCACTACCCCAGAGGTCTCACCAGCTGCGTAGAGTCCTGCAGATGCGGTGTAGTGAAGGCACACCTTCTTGCACCCGAACTGCTCGAAACACGAGTACAGCAGCGATGCCTTTGATTTCTGTGAGTGGAAGGTGTCCAGCAGCAAAATGAGCGTCAGCTCCTCGTCAGCGCGCAATTCTCCGGAGAGCAGCTGAGGTACGCATTGTCGAAGCCGCTCGTCATCGGCCACGTACGCGTTGCACTCATTCCGGCGCTCTTTGACGAGTACTTCGACGGTCTTGCGGTTCCACTTCGAGAGCCCGGCGTACTTGAGGGTGTGATGCCCGCAATCGGCAATGTATGTCACCTCCATCTGCACTCAGCTGCAGCGACCTGAGCACAGTCCTCTGAGGCGATGCCGTTGCAGTGTGGAGTCGGCAAGCCGGCGAGAGGTCGAGGAAGGGACGGCCCTCGGACGATGGTGGAGAGGTGGAGCTTGTCAGGTGTCAAGATGCAAACAACACCATTGGCACTCGTCCCCATGCGTTCTCTGTGTATATGTGTTGACGCCTGCACTGGTACGTCACTGCCTGTGCCACCACGCAGTTCGAAGGAGAGGCCTTATGCTTTGGCGATCTGGCTACGGCACCAGCACACTACGAGGTGCATGGATGGCAGTGATCAGAGAGAAAAGGAGGGGGCGTGAAGGGGGAGGGAGGCATTGGCACCAATGAGTACGGCGCACAGTCACTTGGACAAATGTGACGAAGCCCCTCAAGAGCGCCTCCTCCCAGTACGCGGACGTGACGGTGAGAACGAAAAAGAGGGACATTATCAGAGCTCGTGAAGCTCGAGGAGACGAGCTCCACGAGAGCGGAATGCGGACACCCTCGTCAAAGCCTCGTCTTCAGGACATCGGCTCACGATTGGGACTCGCCAAGCACCTTGGGCAGGTTACCGCGCGCTAAGATCGTTGTTTCTCCATTTTTTTTTCCACCATCACCGCCTGCGTACTGTCCTGTGCGGTAGTGCAGTCATGTATGCGTTTTTACACACGTTTGTGAGGGTGTTTCGCTCGCTTCGAACGCCAAACAGAGAGAGAATGGCAAAAGGAGTGGAGGAAGATGCAAGGGTCTGTGTATGTGCGCACATCGCGATACACACAGGCACAGGTACAGCGTACGTAAGGAGCGGCGCCGGGCGCCAAAAAATACACCCATCTCCCCGAAAGAGAAGCCAAAAGGGACGCGGCAACAACACTAAAAAAAGAGAGAAACGCGTAACGCAAAAAGGTGAGCCGAATTGCCCGCGCACAGAGGCGCACAAATGCAGCCGACACGGCACGTCGCCATCGGACAGGGATGCGCTGATGGAGAGGAAGGGCGAAAGCGAAAAGGGAGGCCGCTGGGGCCGCTGCGCGTGACACGCCATCGGCGTCATGAGCTGGGGTAAATACCATGCAAGTATCAAATAGACGGGAACCATGGATGACATCAGCAGAAACGGTTGCCGCCGCCTAGACGTCCACAGTGGTCCGGCGGATACCTTCGACCATGTACTTGAGTCGGACAATGTACTCCTTTGTGGTCGGCACGCGTCCCTCGCGGAGAAAAGAACGGTCTACCGTGTTCATGGCGTCCTGCATGATAGAGCGGTACTGCTGAACGGAAAGGAGATCCGTGATGCGGTACGGGGCAACAGGGGCAAGCGGCAGTGACGTCCCCAATAACCCGGCATTGCTGGAGAGAAACGGGACGGCTTTTTCTTCGCCGGATCGCTCATTGCCTTCCCCTTTCTCGCCACCGCTGCCGCCAGCCTCTGGCTGCTGGTGCTCCGTTGCTGGCTCAGTGTTCGGAGGAACGTCTTCTGGGTACAGGTAGGGGCTGTCCCAGTTCATCTTGGGCGTGCGCCATGGATACACGTGGTCCGCCGGATACATCTTCGCCACGTAGGCCGGGTACCTCTCCGAGTACTTTTCGCAATTGTCCAGGATCATGCGTGCTCCCTTCGTCATAGCAAAGTTGATAACGCTATGGGGGATGGAGCCGCAGGGGTCGCTATGGCTGACGTAGACCAGCTGCGTGCCCCTTTCGCCTGAAATGGGCCGAATGTAGAAGCCCGTCAAGATGGAGCGGGCTCTGACAAAGCCCTTCTTCACAGGGCAATCGGGGTGCGGCTCGGAGTGGTTGAAGATAATGTACTCGCCGTTTGTGAACTCCATCCATGAGCGCATGTTGCAGAAGTCGCGGTTGCTCAACGGCCACGGGAACTTCACCGCATAATAGCCAATGTCGTTGTGCTTATCTAGCTGAACAATGTTGTACCCTTCCAGCATATTTGTGTCCCACGTTGCGCGGTACTGGGCGTCGTGCAGTTGGTTGTACAGCACCCCCGGCGGAACGTTCTTCATGATGCGCGTTGCCCTAATTATGTTGAGGTTCGTAGAGCCGTCGCCCGGAGGTTTCGACTCCACCTTCAGTACGGTGTCGGAGTAGTGCGTTTTCCAAGCCGAGTCGCTCGACAAAGCGAGGTCGCGAAACTTGCGAAAGTGAGGGAGTGTCATGAGAGCGTAGCGAGTCCCCTTACACTCCACGTAACGCTCGCCATCCTTATCCATCGTTGCAGCAGCAGCAGCAGCACTTGCACCGGCCAAGCACTAATGATCTGTTTGAATATGCACCCTCTCCTCAACGCGTGGTAACCACAACGGCGGCAAGACCGATTCCAATGGAAAAAGCACAAGTGATAGGAAGGATCTCATATGACCTGTTCAAAAAAAAAACGAGAAAGCGCGGCATTGCACGCATGTGCGGATTTATGTACATGAAGGCCGGCAGTAACAAAAAGCACAGAAGAGAGTGGAGGCAAGCGAAAAGGTGGGGCATCCACTAGCGAAGAGGTCGGAGGAGCGTTTCACTTGCAGTTGCACACCGCCACGACCCCGCGTAGCGCAGTATCGTGTGATCGGCATGCCACGCAAAAGACGAACACAGCAGCGCACCGGTTTCAGCGAGCCACACGCTCCCTCGTTATACAGCGTATGCAGCGCGTGTGCAGAGAGCCTTCGCCTGTTTTGCTTGCTTCTGAACTCCGCACCGGCGCAGTCTATTGCTTCCTTCGTATCCTAGTGCCCCCATAAAGAGCAGTGCAGACAAAGACGAAGACGTGACCGCGAGCAGCATCGAATCACACACAAGCCCTCTTTCTCTAAGCGGCAGTTCACGTCGGTTAACGAGAATGTGTTGGTGTGAAACAGGAACGCAGAAACACAGCAGTGCCGAAACGCAGGAGACTACATAAGGAGTGACCAGAAAAGCGCCCACTTGCTCACCCTTTCACCAACCTGTCCCTCCACCCGAGGCAACTCGATAAACACACGTGCACCACACAACCACAGTTCGCCTACCTCTGTTGCACTACGCCCACATCCCGGTTCGTCTAGGACGAGCCACACCGCCCATGAATCGGGCCGCGCGCCCAGCCGGCTCTGCATGTCCTCTTGCGTCCCCCTTTCCTCCTTCGGCTACGCGCTGCGCGGTCGGCGCCCGGCGGAGGCGGTGGTGTCTGACGTGCGGGGTAGCAGGGAGTGGTCTAGGTGCATGCCGGATGTACTCAAGGGGAACGCTGGCCAGCCGCATCTCGGGGCCCGCTGCGCTCCCGTGCCCCGCCTGCATGCCGTGCTGCTCCCTCAGCCGCTTCAAGCCGCTGCATTCGATAGCATGGCGTGGCGACTCTCCGCATCGCAGCCTGGGAGGGGGGGGCTCCATGGTGTGGCTCAGGGTCTTCCCGTCATGCCTCCGGCGCCTGTAGCTCATCCGCCCAGCCGGCCGGGGGTAGGGGGTGCCGCCTGCTTGCGCAGCACATGCGCTTGGGCGTTGTTTGGTTTGCATCTCTTCGCGCCTCTTCGATCCATCACTCCTGCTCTGCTGACCTCTGCATGCCTTGCCTGGGTGTGATCCACCATGCTAGCTGTGCACACAGCCCTCGCACCTCTGGACACTGCGGCCTGCTTCACGGGGACGCTGCTGTCCGTCGGGGGTTTCCTGTTCTCCATCTTCCATTTCCGTCGATGCCGCAGGGAGGGGGCCGTGTGTGGACGGCCTGCCCGCATGCGCCGCGGCAGGTGGGGCACTGCCACGAGTCTGTGGCAGCAAGGGGAGGGGGGGCCCCCACCCCCTCCTGCGCCCGCACGCCCTTCACAGGCGTGGGTGGGCCCAGGCGGAGGGGCGCCGCGGATGCACGCGTGCCTGCGCACCAAGAGCGCATAGCGCGTCCTCCTGACTGAGCACAGGGGGAGGGAAGCGGCGGGCGCTCGCCGGGGAAAGCCCAGGCAGCGCGCGTGGCATGTGCGCAACAGCAACATTGCGTGCGCAATCGCTGCCTGAACCGAGGTGTGCCTCGAACGATCCGCAAACCCCGCGTAGCATACCGCGCGCAACGCCGGGCCGGATGCCCTCACGGCACAGCGCAGGCGGGAGAGTCGAGGCTCTGGCGGCGGTTTGGGCAGCACAGCGCTGGCGCGCTAGAAGGCGGCACGCCCTCGGCACTCCATGCTGCCGCCGCCACCCACCCGCCGCTGCAGCAATCAAAAGCACGGTCAGGGGCGCGTGCGCGGCTGCGCGAGCATCGCCTCCTATCGTCCCGTAAGCGCAGCTTCGGGCAATGCCGCGCTGGCGTCTGAGACCGGTGGCCAAGGCCGTCATAGCCACCCCAACGCAGCAGCAACACAACAACAGTGGTTGGAAGCGCACATTTCTTCAAGCGTCGACACGATTTGCAGTGCGCTGGCATAGATGTGGTCATGGATGCACGTCTCTTCGGCCCAGAGCAAGCCCAGACCTCTCCGCGGACACCAAGAGTCCACGGCCGTATACCAGGGCAGGCCGCAGGCACTTGGCCGCTCCCA